>NW_006794958.1:1420901-1422445 GCF_000442215.2 Lipotes vexillifer | reverse complement strand
AGGAATCTCAGAGAGGAAGGAGTCAGTTTAAAGAATTTAGAATTCCGCCTGTAGCCTACATGCTTCCCCCTCCATACCAGAAACTGCATACTTAGAAACACTTCCACGATGTTTGACCCACCCCTCCAACCTCTGATCTCCAGATACCTTCTTGAATAGCATCAGAGAAGCCTCTTGTGACAGAAAATGGCTGCAGAATCTGTCCTGTTATTACCTAACATTAGCAGCTTAGTATTTTACAATTGCTTGACTAGCTAAAATTTATAATAATAGTACTGACTTGAATAGACTTCCATTTGCAAAACTAAGTATCAGATACATAATAATAAACACTACAAACATGAGAAAGTGTTTCTAGGTACTTATTGCTTTATTCATGCAGAGATGTTGAAAAACACAGTCAGGGCTCATTATCTTTAGCCTGAAGAAAAGGCATGTGAAAAGACCAGATGAGTAGAGACAGCTAAAAATTAGAGATGAATCAGATAATTCAAACTGAACAATTTTCTTTGGAGGCTAAATGTTCTAATTTGTCTCTATGGAGGCATTAACCATGTAGTTTCACATCACTCCTTTTGTGTGAGTGCTGACCATCTACAGAAGTACCAAGAAGAAAATGGCAATGTTCTCATGTAAACCTCAACTACACTGAATTTCTAATTAACATGGTTATTTTCAATTAATTATTTACATTTTCTTCAGCAATACAGCTAGCGAAATAATTCTTTATTTAATATTCTTTAAAATAATTGTGTTTGTTCTATTTTATGCAGAGCGATTTTGAGATTTCCAACACTGTTTTGTTTAGATCAAACAGGATATTCTATCAAATAATTTTCATTTTACTGTTTCCAAGATAAGAGAACATCAGAGTCTAACTTAGTCTCCTAATAAATAACTACTGTTGTAAAGATTATAATTTACCTTTAGAAATGCCTACTTGCAGCAATTACTAGTGACACACAGTCAAGATGTTAAATGATTGTATTACCTATCAATCAAAATCAGCCACGTTATGAATAAACACACTCTATGAATAGACTGATGCAGAAATGATGAGTTTTGCCCTAACAAATATTTTTTTTTTTTTTTTTTTTTTTTGCGGTACGCGGGCCTCTCACTGTTGTGGCCTCTCCCATTGCGGAGCACAGGCTCCAGACGCACAGGCTCAGCGGCCGTGGCTCACGGGCCCAGCCGCTCTGCGGCATGTGGGATCTTCCCGGCCCGGGGCACGAACCCACGTCCCCTGCATCGGCAGGCGGACTCTCAACCGCTGCGCCACCAGGGAAGCCCCCTAACAAATATTTTTAAATCTATTTTTGTCACTTTGGAGCTATTGAAAAGAAAAAGTCATCCAATTTTCAGTTTAAGTTTTTGGACCCATTGTATGGATAAAAATAAAAAGAGAAAAAAATAATTTTTAATTTGATAGAACTGGAATGAACTTTTGGAATTGGCATTTTCATCCCTCTGAAAACATTGAGCCTTCTGAAGTACCATCTACACACAGTATTGCACTAATGAAGATATATAAGCTGTTATGA
>NW_006794958.1:1386820-1420891 GCF_000442215.2 Lipotes vexillifer | reverse complement strand
GAATCCTATTATTACTACTCCTACGAGAAGGAATGACATCGTAGTAGCTGATAACTCCCTACTGAGTCCTTCAAAGATGACCAAGCCTATTTCTTGACATGGCTTATCCTGGGGAATTGCAGCATCCTTGTAACCCATGTTGTGAGACATATCAGACACCCTGCCAAGATTTATTAAATGAATGGTCCACTGTCTATTTTTTCTAATTCACATGGAAATGAGAGACACATTCCAATTTTTTTCCCTGAGTATATCAGAGGTTATGAAAGTTCTAGATACAAATGCCATAGGAATAATGGTAATACCCTTGCTGAAGGCATGTTATTGAGGACATTGTTCATTAAAACACTGAGAGTTACATGTGTGGAATCTAAAAGAATGATACAAATGAACTTATTTACAAGAAAAAAATAGACTCACAGATATAGAAAACAAACTTATGGTTACCGAAGGGGATAACCAGGGTGGAGGAAGGGAGATAAATTAGGAGTTTGTGATTAATATATACACATTACTATGTATAAAACAGATAACCAACAAGGACTTACATAGCACAGGGAACTATATTCAATATCTTGCAATAATCTACAGTGGAAAAGAATCTGAAAATTTTTATCTATATATATATATAACTGAATCACCTTGCTGTACACTTGAAACTAACACAACATTGTAAATTAACTATACTTCAATTTTAAAACTGGTTTAAAAAACAAAAAACATGGAGAGTTACGAATGAATTACCACATAACATATCCTTTCAGAATTTATGTCAGTGAAAAACCTTTGATTACACTGAGAAATTAATGTAAGGGACCATATCATCTGCTTTCACTTTGATTACTAGAAAGTACAGAACCCAAATAGAAGATAAACCATAGAAACCAACACGGCATATAGATTTTCTATATTATGTCCTTCCCATTGTTGTACTGCTTTTATAATCATGTATTTTTCCTGTTGTGATTCTCTGTTTATTTTTATCATTATGTAATCAAATACATTATTTTCACAAGCTGATTTTTAGAACTTAATTTGGAGAATAGAAAATATAAGGAGATAGACTAAAATATCTGAAAGATTGTCAAGTAAAAGAAAAAGCTAAAGATACTGTGCTGTACAACAGGGGCCAAGAGATTGAATTTTAAAAGGAGTATCTGTTAGATAAACATGAGTGAGAATTTTCGAATCATTCTCCTAGCCCCAAATGTAAGGGGTTTCCCTTAAAAGCTGCGGAAACCTCTACACCGCACATGTTTAAGCAGTGGCTAAATAACCATCCATCTGGCATGTTGACAAAAGTTCCTAGATTGGAAGAAAGGTTAAACCAGAAGCTCTCAAAACTCTTCCACTCCATGATTCCATAATTAAATATGCTATACTTAATGAGCCATTTGTTATCTCCACGGGGTGAATAACTTATGGCATGTGTCTCCATGCTATCTCCCTGCCAGGTCTAGAAACTAAATTAAATTTAATCTATCACCACATGAAATTAGGAATGGGGGAAAGATATGTCACAACAACTTAAAAGAGTCTGGAGCCTTTGAATACTCACTGAAGAACTTCAGTTTTACTAATGGCAAAATTTCAGTCTATATCAACTCATTATCCTAAATATGAAGAATAAAAGCAAGAGATATGTTGATATTTTACAAATCAAAATCTGAAAGAAGAAAGTTAATATACATTTTAATATTCTGAATATTAAAAAGTAGATCATATAATTGGTCATATCACAGATACATTTTAAAAGTACTCCTACAATGTAAAACATTTTAAAGATTTCTATGAAAATGTACAAATATTTGTTTTGGGGGGGTTGAAATTCCACTGTAAGCCAGTAAATTAAATTGAAATGGCATATTTAATACCTTCTCATATCTATAATTATATTTGTGCAATACAGGAAAAGTAAACAAATCCTAAAGTCACTAAATTATTCACTGAGGTGAATCATCTGAAGTGAATGAACTGTCACATTGCATATAAATACTTTAAATGGACAAACAACTTTATAAGTAGATACATTTTTTCTTGCTTCCTCTCGTATTTGATAGACCTGGAAGGGTATTATTGCTTTGACATTTTTGTTAGGAATAAGTTGAAAGAGTAAAATTTTTTGCAGGTACATAACAACAAATTAACATAATCAGAGTATGTTTGTATATACTCCATTGCCTCATATTCAAGCCATTAAAAATTCTAAAATTATACGGGTATGAAAGTTTTAAAGTCTAACATGAACTTGACTCTAATCAAACTTGAAGCACAAATAAATCAAGAATGATTGTGAAAAAGTTTCTGAGAAGACATCTGTGCTAAAGATCAAACTGAAACGTGCAAATTGAAATATGTGACTGTGCCGTTATAGGACAGGAATGGCAGACACTTTTTTTTTTTTTTTAATTTTACAAATAATGGTATCTGTTTCCTGGGGAAGCAGTTATGCCCAAACCCTAGAGGGATCTAAAGGACCCTGATCGCTATCAGGGTCTTTAACTGGTATGAACTCCAGGATCCCTGATCTTTTAAGATCAAGAGAGTCCTGCCTTGATCACTTAATCAAGAAAAAAAAGTATATGTAATGGAAATACAAAAATACAAAGAGCATAGCCCTGGTCCTGCCTTTAAAAATGCTAATGTTACCTAAACTCATGGCAAACAATGTTCTGTCAATACAAATTATAGGCCTCTCTTCAATTTGTTGTTTAAGCATAAAAGAGACTAGGTCTGAGTATAAATTGGGGGTCTCAGACCATGGCTAAAGTGCCCTACAGTTCAGAGAAGTAGATTGGGACCAGATAATAATGACATTTCCAAACAGCAAGACAGTAGAGGTTTATAAGTAGATAACAGAAAACTCAATTTTCATTAGAGATTTTCCTTCTAATTACAAAATATTTCTGAGGAAAAGGTAAATAAAAAGTAGCAGAAACTCATACCTATCAACCATATTTAGTAAATGTTACCATCTTGCCATGTTTGCTTCAGATTTCCATTCTTTTTAAGAGTAAAATTTAAAAGATAAATACAAAAGCCACCACCCATCTCATTTTTACTACCATTTTACCATAAGGCAACCTCTACCTGAAATTGTTGTCTTTCATTCAAATCTGTATACATATGTATGTATCCATTAACAACAGATAGTATGCTTATTTTAATTGTAACTTTATTATATTATACAGTGCATATAATTCTATAACTTGCTTTTTCATTAAGCATTATTTAAGTTTTCTATGAAATTTAAACATCTTATTTAACTTATTCATAGTATTCAATTATATGACTGAACCACAACTTATTTCCCCATTGCCCTTTTACCTACATGTTGTTTGTATCTTTTACTATAATAAAAGTGCTATAAGAAATATTCTCTATAAGTCTCCCTGTGAACATGAACCAGAATTCATATATGATTGTGTGTGTGTGGGTCTGTCAAGAGAGAATGGGAGAGAGAAATGGAGAGACATAGAGACAAAGAGAGTGAGACAGAGACAGAGAGAGACTGTAAATGGAAAAAAAGATTCTTGAAGTGAAATCACTGAGATGTATGTTTTTGCAAATATAGTTGCCAAATTGCCATCCAAAATAGTTATTCTAATTTAAACTCCTACCAACTCCATAAGAGTGTCCTATTTCCCATCTTAGCAACACTTAGTATTATGAAATTTAAAAATTTACCAATTTAATAGGTATAAAATAGCTATTTCATTGTTATTTTAATTTATAAGTGATTAGTAGTGATATTAGCTATACTTTCATAATATAGCATGAGCCTTCCATGTTTATTTTTCTTCTCTGGCTTGCAGGCTTGGTCATTGTCCAGTCATGAGGGTTCTTACAGTTTTCCTTTGTGATTTAATCTTTACAAATATTTTTCCAAGTCTGTGGTTTGTCTTTTAACTTTGCCCTTTAAGTCTTTAGTAAAAGAATTTTAATGTTAATGAACTCAATTACTCAATGAAATCTTTCCTATTTTATTTTGTGTTTTTATGTCTTACAAAATTCTCTCCCTTACCTTGAAGGAAACAGATATATTAAGATTAGTCTTTGATAATTTCCACTAAAAATGTTAAAATTTAGCTTTTCAAACTTAAAACTTTAAATATTTAGTATAAAGTAGAAATCTAATTTAATCCTTTTCCATACAGTCCCCATCCCTTCTCTATTTTCTGAATAGTCTGTTAATTTTCCAGCTATGGGTACTTTTGTTATACCAAGTTCTATATATTATGTTTGTTATTCTGTTCCATTATCTTACTCAACTATCCTGCACTATAAAATTCTTGATGTTTATTAAGGCTAGTATGAACATCCTTGCTTCTCCTTCAAAGCAGTCTTGATGCTTTGTGACATTCAGTTAGAAATATTTTTTAATTGACCTCATGATTTCTCTTTCAACAAATTATTCAGATTTCTTAAATGTCCTATGCTATTTTTGTTCTTGTTTTCTTTTTGTTAATATTGTTATTGATTTTTTAATTATATTATACTGTGGTCTAAGAATATGTTCTCTATGCTATAAATTCTTTACTATTTTTGAGACATTTTTGTGGCTGGTACTTGGTCAGTTTTGTAATTATGTCATAAGTGCCCGAAAATAATTTTACTCTATTTAATGGATATCTAATGTCCAATAGAAGTTTGCTATTTCATTAATGACATCCCTATTCTACTAATTTATTTGATTTTTAAACTTCAGAGATAAGTTATTTAAATCTCCAAATATGATCTTGAATTTATAAATTTATCTTTTCTCATTTAATACACATATATATATATATATATATATATATATATATACACACACACACACTACTTATATTTGTCACACACACTCACAGACATACACATACATATAGTTATATTTTCATGCCTTTAGATTTAGGATTTTCATCTAGTCCTGGCCTTGTTTATCATTAAATAATGGCTTTCTTTATCCTTAACAACTGCATTTCTCTTTAATATGTATTTTGTATGAAAGTAATACAAACATTATAGGTTTTCTCTTTTGACTAGTATTTGTTTGGAATGTGTTTATTAGATCTTTATTTTAAAATTTCTACATCATTATGCTTTTTTTTTAATTCCTGTTTTTTAAACAACTTATTGGAGTATAATTGCTTTACAATGTGTGTTTGTTTCTGCTGTATAACAAAGTGAATCAGCTATACATATACATATATCCCCATATCTCCTCCCTCTTACGTCTCGCTCGCACCTTCCCTATCCCAACCCTCTAGGTGGACACAAAGCACCAAGCTGATATCCCTGTGCTACGCAGCTGCTTCCCACTAGCTATCTGTTTTACATTTGGTAGTGTACATATGTCCATGCCACTCTCTCACTTTGTCCCAGCTTACCCTTCCCCCTCCCCGTGTCCTCAAGTCCATTCTCTAAGTCTGCATCTTTATTCCTGTCCTGCCCCTAGGTTCTTCAGACCATTTTTTGCTTTTAGATTCCATACATATGTGTTAGCATACAGTATTTGTTTTTCTCTTTATAACTTACTTCGCGCTGTATGACAGTCTCTAGGTACATCCACCTCACTACAAATAACTCAACTTCATTTCTTTTTATGGCTGAGTAATATTCCATTGTATATATGTGCCACATCTTCTTTATCCATTCATCTGTTGATGGACACTTAGGTTGCTTCCATGTCCTGGTTATTGTAAATAGAGCTACAATGAACATTTTGGTACATGACTCTTTTTGAATTATGGTTTTCTCAGGGTATATGCCCAGTAGTGGGATTGCTGGGTCATATGGTAGTTCTATTTTTAGTTTTTTAAGGAACCTCCATACTGTTCTCCATAGTGGGTGTATCAATTTACATTCCCACCAACAGTGCAAGAGGGTTTCCTTTTAAAAATCTACAAGCAGTAAATGCTGGAGAGGGTGTGGAGAAAAGGGAACCATCAATATGCTTTAAGTGATCCTCTTTGTAGTCCACATAATTGGACATTTTTGACACATAGTGGTATCTCTGTCTTAACAATCAAGTTTAATCCATTTTTTTAATGATATGTGATATTTTATTCAGTTTCTGATGATTTTTATTTTTTTCCTTTCATCTTTCAATTGATTTTTAACAAAATGCCAAAACAATTCAATAGGAAGGAAAAAAATGGTCTTTTTAACAAATGGTCCTGAGACAACTGGATAACCACATGCAAAAGTTAGAACCTTACCTCACATTATATACAAAAATCAACTCAAAATGGAATAATGACCTAAATGTAAGGACCCACATTATAAAAATCTTCAAAGAAAACAGATGTGTAAATATTTGTAATCTTGAATTAAGCAATGGCCTCTTTGATATGACACCAAAAGCACATGCAACAAAGATAAATTGACTTTGTCAAATTTTTTAAAAAGAAATTGTGCTTCAAAGGAAATCATCACATAAGTGAAAAGCCAACCCACAAAATAGAAATAAAAACATTTACAAATCATATATCTGATAAGGGACTTGTATCTAGAATATGTAAAGAACTCTTACAGATCAATAATACAAAGAAAAAAAACAATTAAAAAATGGGCAAAGGATCTGACATTTCTTCAATGAAAATACAAATTGCCAATAAGCACATAAAAAGATGCTCAAGATAAACAGCTATCAGAGAAATGAAAATCAAAACCACAATGAGATACCACTTCACACCCAATAGGATGAATATTAAAAAGATAGATAACAACAAGAGTTGGTGAGTATGGAGTGAAACTGGAAAACTTGTGCATTGCTAGTCGAAATTTAAATGGTGCAGACACTTTGATAAACAGTCGGACATTTCCATAGAGACTGAATATAGAGTTACCATATAACCCAATATTTCACTTCTCAATATATACCCAAGAGAAATAAAAATATATATCCATACAAAAACTTGTACATGAGCATTCACAGTATCATCAGAAACAATCCAAATGTCCACTAACTATTTAAAGGACAAATACAAAGTAGTATACCTCTAAAATGGAATATTGGTTGGCAAAAAAAAAAAAGAATAAAATACTGATACATGCTACAACAGGATGAATCTTGAAAACATTATGCTAACTAAAGGAAGGCAGTCACAAAAGATCGCATATTTCATTACTTAATTTATATGAAATGTTCAGAATAGGCATATTATACAGACAGAAAGTAGATTAGTGTAGGTGAGAAATGGGAGTACCTGAAAGCTAAAGATTATAGGATTTCTTTGTTGTGTAGTAAAAATATTCTAAAATCGATTGTGGTGATAGTTACATAATTCTGTGATTTGTGTATTTTAAATGGGTGAATTATATGGTATGCAAATTATATTTCAATAAAGCTGTCACCAAAAAAAAGAAAAAAGTAGAGAGTGGAAGCATAGATAACTGGAAAAGGATACAGTGAATAAAACTAATAGTAGTTACAAAGATTAAAACAAAAATTAAGATATAGTATTTTACTCAAGAAACTGATTTTAAAAAATTGATTTCCAGGGAGGGAAAAAAGCATTATTCAGTGTCTCTTTCATAGATTTTTGAATAAGTAACAATCAGAAAGAAAATAGGTCACTGATTTTGATCAACTGTATATTCAGCTTAAAAACTATAGATGATATATAGGGAGTTTGGGATTGACATGTACACATTTAATAAGGATAACCAACAAGGATCTACTGCATAGTACAGAGAACTCTGCTCAATATTATGTAACAACCTAAATGGGAAATGAATTTGAAAAAGAATAGATACATGTATATGTATAACTGAATTACTTTGCTTTACACCTGAAACTAACACAACATGTTAATCAAATATGCTCCAATATAAAATAAAAAGTTAAAATAAAAAAGGACACCAAAACCACACCCCTCTCTGAGGAAATATTTGCATAAAGTTGTATTTATCAGAGGCTTTGAGAACTCTTTAAATGATTTCTTTCTTTTTATAATAATTGACATTTTGTTCACCCAACAAAAATCATTAAGAAGAGTTTGACATTCTTTATTGTTGCAGACATTGTGGTTTTGTCTAAGATCTGGCTGCAACATATCACACTACTGGTCATTCAGTTTGGTTTGGTTTACATGACTGTCATCTTATTCCATCCCATATAAACCCCTTCCAGCAGAGTACAAGGTTACAGTGCAAACATACACATGAAAGACAAACAGTGATTGTGGCAGTTGGATTTTAAAGGATAATGAGAGTTAAAATTAAGTTTAATTTTAGCTATTATTTTGTGTGACTAGACCCTACTGAAAATTACTGGAAATCAAGTTAAGTTTGGGATCGGTTCAATAGATATTTATTGAGCACACACCATGTGCCAGTCAGTGTTCCAAGTACAAGTGGACAACACTGAGAAATTCTGTCTGTCTTGTTCAGTCTATATTTTAATGAGGTATGACAGACAAAAACAGAAAGAATGAGTGAATGAATGGTATCTCAAGAAGTCAAAAGTGCTACAGTGATACTTCACCAGAGTGAGGAGATAAGAGTAATAGTAAATCCGGTGTTGTTTTACATAAAGGAGTAAGGAAAGTTCTTTCTAATAACGAGATATTTGAGTAAAGACCTGAAGGAAGTTAGGAGCTGAGCCATATGGATTTTCCCCTTATTTTCAGATAAAGAAGAGATGGAGAGCATGACAAGTATAAGGAACAAGAATGTAGGTCAAGAAAAGTGGAAGATGGAAAATTAGTATGGTAGTAATTTAGATTACAGATGATGATGTCCTGGACAGGGTACAAGGATTGGAGACAGGATAACATGGTTAGGATTTTCATCTGTTTCAAGGATAAAAACAACATTTTACACTGGCTTATGAGAGAAAAAGAATAGTTATGGCTTGCTCTAGGGTTTTGGCCTGAGCAACTGGAAGAATGGAGCTTCTATTTTTGGATTGAGAATGACAGAATGTTTCAAAGTAAAAATCAAGAATTGTTTTAGAGAGTGGTTCAAGATGGTGGAGTAAAAGGATGCGATCTCACTCCCTCTGTGAGAGGACCAGAATCACAATAAACTGCTGAACAATCATCAACAGGAAGACACTGGAACTCATCACAAAAGATACCCCACAAACAAAGACAAAGGAGAAACCACAATGAGATGGTAGGAGAGATGCAATCACAATAAAATCAAATCCCATAACTGCTGAGTGGGTGACTGACAAACTGGAGGACACTTATACTACAGAAGTCCACCCACTGGAGTGAAGGTTCTGAGCCCCACGTCAGGCTCCCCAACCTGGGGGTCCAGCAACGGGAGGAGGAATTTCTAGAGAAACAGACTTTGAAGGCTAGCGGGATTTGATTACAGGCACTCGACAGGACTGGAAGAAACAGAGACTCCACTCTAAGAGTGCACACACAAAGTAGTGTGTGCATCGGGACCCAGGGGAAGGATCAGTGACCCCATAGGAGACTGAATCAGTCTAACTGCTAGGGCTGGAGGGTCTCCTGCAGAGACAGGGGGTGGCTGTGTCTCACCATGAGGACAAGGAGACTAGCAGCAGAAGTTCTGGGAAGTACTCCTTGGCGTGAGACCTCCCAGAGTCTGCCATTAGCCCCAACAAAGAGCCCACATAGGCTCCAGTGTTGGGTCAACTCAGGCCAAACAACCAACAGGGAAGGGACCCAGCTCCACCCATCAGCAGACAAGCAGATTAATGTCTTACTGAGCTCTGCCCACCAGGGCAACAGCCAGCTCTACCCACCACCAGTTCCTCCCATCAGGAAACCTGTATAGCCTCTTAGATAGCCTCATCCACCAGAAGGCAGACAGCAGAAGCAAGAAGAGCTACAATCCTGCAGCCTGTGGAACAAAAACCACATTCACAGAAAGATAGACAAGGAGAAAAGGCAGAGGGCTATGTACCAGATGAAGGAACAATACAAAACCCCAGAAAAACAACTAAATAAAATGGAGATAGGCAAGCTTCCAGAAAAAGAATTCAGAATAATGATAGTGAAGATGATCCAGGACTTCAGAAAAATGATTGAGAAGATGCAAGAACTGTTTAACAAAGACCTAGAAGAATTAGAGAACAAACAAACAGAGATGAACAATACAATAACTGAAAGGAAAAATGCACTAGAAAGAATCAATAGCAAAATAACTGAGGCAGAAGAACGGATAAGTGACCTGGAAGACAGAATGGTGGAATTCACTGCTGTGAAACAGAGTAAAGAAAAAAGAATGAAAAGAAATGAAGACAGCCTAAGAGACCTCTGGGAAAACATTAAATGCAACAATATTTGCATTATAGGGGTTCCAGAAGGAGAAGAGAGAGAGAAAGGACCCGAGAAAATATTTGAAGAGATTATAGTCGAAAATTTCCTTAATATGGGAAAGGAAATAGCCACCCAAGTCCAGGAAGCACAGAGAATCCCATACAGGATAAACCCAAGGAGAAACATGCTTAGACACATAGAAATTAAATTGGCAAAAATTAAAGATGAAAAATTATTGAAAGCAGCAAGGGAAAAACGACAAATAACATAATGAGGGAACTCCCATAAGATTAACAGCTGATTTCTCAGCAGAAACTCTACAAGCCAGAAGGGAGTGACATGATATACTTAAAGTGATGAAAGGGAAGAATGTACAACCAAGATTACTCTACCCGGCAAGGATCTCATGCAGATTCAATGGAGAAATCAAAAGCTTTAGACAAGTAAAACCTAAGAGAATTCAGCACCACCAAACCAACTCTACAACAAATGCTAAAGGAACTTCTCTAAGTGGGAAACACAAGAGAAGAAAAGGGCCTACAAAAACAAACCCAAAACAATTAAGAAAATGGTCATGGGAACATACATATTGATAATTACCTTAAACATGAATGGATTAAATGCTCAAACCAAAAGACACAGGGCTGCTAAATGGATACAAAAACAAGACCCATATATATGCTGTCTACAAGAGACCCACTTCAGACCTAGGGACACATACAGACTGAAAGTGAGAGGATGGAAAAAGATATTCCATTCAAATGGAAATCAAAACTAAGCTGGAGTAGCAATACTCTATCAGATAAAATAGACTTTAAAATAAAGAATGTTACAAGAGACAAGGAAGGACACTATATAATGATTAAGGGATCAATCCAAGAAGAAGATATAACAATTATAAATATATACGCACCCAACATAGGAGCACCTCAACACATAAGGTAACTGCTAACAGCTATAAAAGAGGAACTCGACAGTAACACTGTAATAGTGGGACACTTTAACACCTCACTTACACCAATGGACAGATCATCCAAACACAAAAGTAATAAGGAAACACAAGCTTTAAATGACACAATAGACCAGGTAGATTTAATTGATATTTATAGGACATTCCATCCAAAAACAGCAGATTACACTTTCTTCTCAAGTGCACATGGAACATTCTCCATGATAAACCACATCTTGGGTCACAAATCAAGCCTCAGTAAATTTAAGAAAATTGAAATCATATCAAACATCTTTTCTGACCACAACACAATGAGATTAGAAATCAATTACAGGGAAAAAATGTAAATAACACAAACACATGGAGGCTAAACAATAAGTTACTAAATAAGCAAGAGATCACTAAGAAATCAAAGAGGAAATCAAAAAATACCTAGAGACAAATGACACTGAAAACATGATGATCTAAAACCTATGGGATGCAGCAAAAGCAGTTCTAAGAGGGAAGTTTATAGCAATACAATCCTACCTCAAGAAACAACAAAGATCTCAAATAAACAATCTAACCTGACACCTAAAGTAACTAGAGAAATAAGAACAAACAAAACCCAAAATTAGCAGAAGGAAAGAAATAATAAAGATCAGAGCAGAAATAAATGAAATAGAAACAAAGAAAACAACAAAGATCAATAAAACTAAAAGCTGGTTCTCTGAGAAGATAAACAAAATTGATAAACCATTAGCCACACCCATCAAGAAAAAGAGGGAGAGGACTCAAATCATTAAAATTAGAAATGAAAAATGAGAAGTTACAACAAACATCACAGAAATACAAAGCATCCTAAGAGACTACTACAAGCAACTCTATGCCAATAAAATGGACAACCTGGAAGAAATGGACAAATTCTAAGAAAGGTATAACGTTCCAAGACTGAACCAGGAGGTAATAGAAAATATGAACAGACAAATAACAAGTAATGAAATTGAAACTGTGATTAAAATATCTTCCAACAAACAAAAGTCCAGACCAGATGGCTTCACAGGTGAATTCTATCAAACATTTAGAGAAGAGCTAACACCCATCTTTCTCAAACTCTTCCAAAAAATTGCAGGGGAAGGAACACTCCCAAACTCATTCTATGGAGCCACCTTCACCCTGATACCCAAACCAGACAAAGATACTCCAAAAAAAGAAAATTGCAGACCAATATCACTCATGAATATAGATGTCAAAATCCTCAATGAAATACTAGCAAACAGAATCCAACAACACATTAAAAGGATCAAACAGGGCTTCCCTGGTGGCGCAGTGGTTGAGAGTCTGCCTGCTGATGCAGGGGACACAGGTTCATGCCCTGGTCCAGGAAGATCCCACATGCCGCGGAGCGGCTGGGCCTGTGAGCCATGGCCGCTGAACCTGTGTGTCCCGAGCCTGTGCTCCACAACCGGAGAGCCCACAACTGTGAGAGGCCGGCGTAATGCAAAAAAAAAAAAAAAAAAATGGATCACACACCATGAACAAGTGGGATTTATCCTAGGGATGCAAGGCTTCTTCAATATATGCAAATCAATCAATGTGATACACCACATTAACAAATTGAAGAAGAAAAACCATATGATCATCCCAATAGATGAAGAAAAAGTTTCTGAGAAAATTCAACACCCACTTATGATAAAAACTCTCCAGAAAGTGGGCAAAGAGGGAACCTACCTCAATATAATAAAGGCCATATATGACAAACCCACAACAAACATCATTCTCAATGGTGAAAAACTGAAAGCATTTCCTTTAAGATCAGGACCAAGACAAGGATGTCCACTCACACCACTATTATTCAACATAGTTTTGGAAGTCCTAGCCATGGCAATCAGAGAAAAAAAGAAATAAAAGGAATACAAATTGGAAAAGAAGAAGTAAAACTGTCACTGTTTGCAGATGACTGTTTGCACATGATACTATACATCGAGAATCCTAAAGATGCCACCAGAAAACTACTAGACCTAATCAATGAATTTGGTAAAGTTGCAGGATACAAAATTGATGCATAGAAATCTCTTGCATTCCTATATGCTAATGATGAAAAATCTGAAAGAGGAATTAAGGAAACACTCTCATTTACCATTGCATCAAAGAGAATAAAATACCTAGGAATAAACCTACCTAGGGAGACAAAAGACCTGTATGCAGAAAACTATAGGACACTGATGAAAGAAATTAAACATGATACAAACAGATGGAGAGATATACCGTGTTTTTGGATTGGAAGAATCAATACTGTGAAAATGACTATACTACCCAAAGCAATGTACAGATTCAGTGCAATCCCTATCAAATTACCAGTGGCATGTTTTACAGAACTAGAACAAAAAATCTTAAAATTTGTATGGAGACATAAAAGACCCTGAATAGCCAAAGCGGTCCTGAGGGAAAATAACAGAGCTGGAGGAATCAGGCTCCCAGACTTCAGACTACACTACAAAACTACAGTAATCAAGACAATATGGTACTGGCAAAAAGAGAGAAATACAGATCAATGGAACAGGATATAAAGCCCGAGATAAACCCACACACCTATGGTCAACTAATTTGTGACAAAGGAGGCAAGGATATACAATGGAGAAGACAGTCTCTTCAATAAGTGGTTCTGGGAGAACTGGACAGCTACACATAAAAGAATAAATTAAAACACTCCCTAACACCATATACAAAAATAAACTCAAAATGGATTAGAGACCTAAATGTAAGACTGGACACTATAAAACTCTTAGAGGAAAACATAGGAAGAACACTCTTTGACATAAATCACAGCAAGATCTTTTTTGATCCACCTCCTAGAGAAATGGAAATAAAAACAAAAATAAACAAATGGGACCTAAGGAAACTCAAAAGCTTTTGCAAAGCAAAGGAAACTACAACCAAGAGGAAAAGACAAACCTCAGAATGGGAGAAAATATTTGCAAACGAATCAACAAAGGATTAATCTCCAAAATATATAAACAGCTTATGCAGCTCAATATTAAAAAAAACAAACAACCCAATCCAAAAATGGGCAGAAGACCTAAATAGACATTTCTCCAAAGAGGACATACAGATGGCCAAGAAGCACGTGAAATGCTGCTCAACATCACATTATTAGAGAAATGCAAATCAAAACTACAATGAGGTATCACCTCACACCAGTTACAATAGGCACCATCAGAAAATCTACAAACAACAAATGATGGAGAGGGTGTCGAGAAAATGGAACCCTCTTGCACTGTTGGTGGGAATGTAAATTGGTACAGCCACTATGGAGAACAGTATGGAGTTTCCTTAAAAAACTAAACATAGAATTACCATATGACCCAGCAATCCCACTACTGGACATATACCCAGAGAAAACCATAATTCAAAAAGACACATGCACCCCAATGTTCATTGCAGCACTATTTACAATAGCCAGGTCATGGAAGCAACCTAAATAAATGCCCATCAACAAATGAATGGATAAAGAAGATGTGGTACATATATACAATGGAATATTACTCAGACATAAAAAACAACAAAACTGGGTCATTTGTAGAGACATGGATAGATCTAGAGACTGTCATGCAGAGTGAAGTAAGTCAGAAAGAGGAAAACAAATATCGTATATAAATGCATATATGTGGAACCTAGAAAAGTGGTACAGATGAACCGGTTTGCAGGGCAGAAATTGAGACACAGATGCAGAGAACAAACGTATGGACACCAAGGGGGGAAAGTGGCGGGGGGGTGGGGGTGTTGGTGTGATGAACTGGGAGATTGGGATTGACATATACACACTAATATGTATAAAATGGATAACTAATAAGAGCCTGTTGTATAAAATAATAAATAAAATAAAATTCAAAAAATAGAATTGTTTTAATTACGTTAAGTTTGAGATGCCTATAAGACTGCAAGGGGAATTTATGTGTTTGAAGTTCAGAGAAGTTATTACTGAGGACATAAATTTGGGAGCTATCAGAATACAGATGAGATGTACATGTGTATCACTGAATGAAATCAATTAGAAAATTCCTGTTGATAAAGAAAAGATGTTCAAGGATTTAGCATTGTAACACTCTAATATTTAGAGGTCAGGTCACAAGAAGAAACCTAAAAGGATATTTCAGTATCTCTTTTAAGAGACCACTCAGTGACAGAGGAGGAAAAACAAGAGATTTTCTGGAGGTCAGGTGAAGAAAGTGTTTTAGGAAGAGTTATAATAGTCATTTGTGTCAAATGCTACTGAGAGGTCCAGTTAGATGTAGTTTAAGAATTTATCATTAGATTTACCAACATGGAAGCTATTGATGATCTTGAAACAGCAGTTTTTGTGCATGGATAGACATAAAAACCTAAATGGATTGAGGAAAGTGAAAGTGGTGATAGTAAGTATAGACAGTTTGAGGAATTTTGCCATAAAGGTGAGCAAAGAAATGGGGAGGTGGCTGAAGCGGTATGTTAAATGTATTTACGGGATATTATAACATACCTGTACAACATTGGGAATTTTCCAGAAGGAGAATTATTGATGATGAAGAAGAAAGAGAGAACAACAGTGGGGACAAATGGAAATAAAGGAGCAGGGCTTGAGTTGTTATGTGAACTTTGTAGTGTATAGCTAAATGTTGGTTGTGCTTTTATTCTTTTTTAAATTATTTCTATTTTTAAATTTTATTTATTTTATTTAATCTATTTTTGGCTGTGTTGCGTCTTCATTGCTGCGCACGGGCTTTCTCTAGTTGCAGCGAGTGGGGGCTACTCTTTGTTGCGGTGCACGGGCTTCTCATTGCAGTGGCTTCTCTTGTTGCGGAGCACGGGCTCTAGGCGTGTGGGCTGCAGTAGTTGTGGCACATGGGCTCAGTAGTTGTGGTTCACAGGCTCTAGAGCACAGGCTCAGTAGTTGCGGTGCAGAGGCTTAGATGCTCCGCGGCATGTGGGATCTTCCCAGACCAGGGATTGAAAGTGGCCTGTGTCCCCTGCATTGGCAGGCGGATTCTTAACCACTGTGCCACCAGGGAAGTCCCAGTTATGCTTTTATTCTTAAAGAAAAAAAAAAAGTTTTTGGTTTAAACTCTTCTGACTCCTAAAAGAATAAAATAATAGGAACCTTAGGAGGAAACTTAAAACAGAATGGTTTAAGCTCTCAAAATACCTTACCTTTACTCCATTTATGAAAATATTTTCAGCATAAACAGACTCTTTCAACATACTGTATGATCTTGTCCTCTGGTTTGTCTAATCTAAACATGTTTCTGTTAAAAGCTACCATAACCCCCAACAGAGAATCAAATGACATTTATTCAAGCCTCAGTGCCAAAAGTTATGCTGATACCTACAAAATGTAACTTTATTATTTTTCCCTGAGCTTTGCAGCAAGATAATTTAGCTTCAGGCAGTCAAAGCATAAACCTCTTTAAGGTTGATTTTTCCAAAAGCAGCTGTTTGTAGTCTAAAGCTGCATTTGTGTGCAAGTCATTAGTAGGGTGTTTACAAGTTTGCTTTTTTTTTCCATATGGTTTCTGTAAAACTATATCATGGTTGATATTTTATTTCTAAACATACTTCTATGCCAGTTCATCCTCTGGGAGTATATGAAGCATAAATTCAATCTACCAGTCAGATCTTCCTGATGTTTAATATTAAATGCTTCAAAGTATATCACACCCCCCTTTATTCTAGTCCACACATACTTAATGATGCAATATCTAGGGCAACTTCTTTTTTGACCCAGCTGGAAATTAGTTGGTGAATTTAAACAATGATTGATGAATTTTGGCACCTGAAAGAGTTAGGATTAACTCTAGGGACTAATTATTTTCCTGTACCACATCACTCAAGCCACTGCTGTGAGCAAGCATCATTAATCCCAACAATCAATTATTCATCCTTTCTATCCCTATCCTCAAAATGTTCCATTTAAAATATCCGAAGTCAAGTTCTTATTAATTTGGGAATTTTGGACAAAAAAAAATAGAGATCTCAATATAAATAGAATTATTTTTAAAGTTTGGATACTTATTTCACATGGAAGTTACTTTCATATATGGTATGAGGACGGGATCATTCACATTCTGGAGACCTAAAACCAAATAAGTGCTCCCCATGCACCTGTTATACAATGGAGGAAGAGACAGTATAACTACAATAAAGAATCAACTTGGAAAATGGGAAATATGCCCTATAGCCATTTGCTGTAACATCCTAAAATCCTTTAAGGTAGACACTCATGGACTCCCTCCTGTAGGATGGAAAACATTTCTTAATTAGTTCACAATTCTGCTCTTTAGGAAGAGGGTTCCATACATTGTTCTACTGAGATTGGTCATTGATCTGTGATTCTGCCCTCTGGGTGATTACTCCATTCCATTATTCTCATTAGTTATATATATTGGGCATTAGGGAAAAAAAGGCACATTTGTAGGCTGAACAGCCTTCTCATCCTATTTACTACCGGGAAAATGCTGGGGATCCAATATTCATTTTAAGTCTTGGAGAGATAATTTTAGAATATCTTACTCTCCCTTGTGGTTTCTTTGGCAGTACAATCCTCTTAAAACCTTCATGGGCTTCTTATTTAGTTGAATCAAAACTATCTCATGTACCAATTACTGCACACACAATCTTTTTGAGACTTCTCAGATATTTTTAATATCTCTTAACTTTCTCATACCCTTGACTCTTTTTCTCAATTTTATTGCATTCCTCTGCAACCCATCAGAGTTTAGTGGAAGCACCACACATTTAGTCTCTTTTCCTTGAGTACTTTTTTTCAATTAAAAAGATTTATTGAAACTACCCTCCTAGTTGAGCCTTTATACTAAGACATTTTAGTTGAGAGAAAGATTTTAACAAAATGGATATATTAGCCATTCTCTTGATCAAAGTATTGCCTTGTGGCTGGGATTTAATTTGTCTTTATTGGTCAAAGAATTTCTCCATTTTATCTTTTATTATTTGAGGTTAAGAAGCAGTTAGGTACCTTTCCACCCCTACAAATCCCAATATTTCTGCTCTCTCTCTAACCTCTCTGACCAACCTTTGAGACAATAACAGCAAATTCTGGGCTCATTTCTTCTTTGTAATTCTTTACCAAATGCAGTCAACAACTAATATGCACTAATATATTCACAATACTACTTTATTCAAGCTTATTTGCTTAGAGTTAAATTCTCATTAAGTTCATTCTCTTTCTTCCAAGTTACAGCAAAGCTGCAGTTTTCCAACTACTTCTCCACTGAAAATCATAGAATGCCATCTTCCCAGGCTCCAATGACAAGAAACTAAAACGACTATAACTGAGTACTAACATAACAAAAACATATGGTATCAGTCATTTATAATGGCTTCAGATATTTTTATGGAATGACAAAACAGAACAATGCAGCCTGCAGTCAAACAAGCCTGAAGTCTCCATGGTTTAGACAAAGGTTTATATATTACCCAGGTTACATGTTCAATGTGATTTATTAGAAGGATTTACTCCATCAGGGAACTTAGCAGATAGAAATTCTGTATTCTCACATGCTTCAAGGAGCCCCAAAGAATGGGAAGGGATTTAGTGAATCACACTTTGCTCTAAATGGTTTCAGCTGGCAAGGAGCCCATATCACTTTCTCTCACATTTCATTGGTCAAAACAAGTCATATAACTATGCCCAACTTAAAGGGGGTGCAATTCAATGCCCAGAAAACAGCACTAATGAATTCCACATCCACATATTGGCTTTCTTCATGTCCCAATTACAAGTTATTAAGCTATATTTTATGATAAAATATTATTTTATGTTCAATGTCATTACCATGTTTTGTGTAACTCAATGAAAATCTAATGGTTGGCTTGGTAGATTATGTTCTGAACGATTTGAGATACATAGTTTTAGAACAAAAATAATAAGAATCATTATTTTCATTAATAAAAGTTATATTTTATAAGGGGAAAAAGCCACCACATGCATTTCATGGAGGGTAGAGGGTTTGTACTGCATGCCCAAAGGGAAAATTTTGGTCCCTTTCTAACTGTTAACTATCTCCTCTTCACGGGAGGAAATGTGACTCCAACTTACAAGTTCCTGAATCCATTGTCTAATTACCTAGATTCATATGTTGAAGGCCATTGCTCAACTACTAAGCTGTTTGTTCTCTCTCTCTCTGAAGTGCCTACTTGCAAGTAGTGTCTGCTCCCTCTGGCACTTCCTGAATATTAACTTTTTCGTTTGTATGTTTTCCCAAGCGGTAGAGGAAGCCAACTGTTCTGCCAGTGACAGAATGAGTACATAACGCCAATTTATGGTAAAAAGTGTACAGTTTTGGACTTTGGCCCCTAGTTCAAGCTACAGTATCCAATCTAGACATTCCTTAATCCCTACGTGTCTCCTGTGCATATGTTCTATTGACTCAGCACTTAAAGGAGATATGATTATTTAGCCTGAGTCAGAATGACCAAAACATGGGGAAGAAAACCTTCCAAATAGAGATAAAGCAGGAAATTAAGGGACTAAATCACACATAGAAAAGAATAAAACATCTTTTGTGATGTAATGGCAGGTTTCTGCAGGCCTGAATCTGGTTTCAATAGATGCACGCTTTAGAAAGAGGAACCATTAGCTGCTGGAAAATCAGGCATGCATCTGACTATACCCCTGAAACAACCTGGCCTCTTCTCACATTGAAGATGAGGCTGAGACAGGTAGTCATTTAATTTCAATTAAGACTTACATCAAAATTGGCAGAGCTTCTGTATACAGGTTTTTGAGGTATTACTGCATGAAATTACCATATTCTACTTTTAATGAGGGCTATAGTTCCAAAGCTTAAATTACAATGGGCATATTGCACATCACTTGGCAGACCATAGAACTCTGGTACATGACCCTCTGTATTACTTATCAACCATAACCATATTGCTATATAACAAACTATCCCAAAGTCAAAAGTTTAAACAGTAACTATTAGGCTTAATAGGAATCTACAGAATCTTGGAGGGTCAGCTGGGAGTCCACCATGGTCTTACTCATATGTCTGTATCAGGTATAGATAAGGCAGACTGTGGTAATTTTGACTGGGTTCTGTCACATGTTTAAGGATAGGCTCGCTATTGGCTGGTCCATAATAGCATCACCTCACTTAGATGTGTTTCTTACCCCTCAAGTGGAATTGTTCTCACATTAGAGGCAGGGGTCCAAGTGAGCAAGAAGTTGCTTTCTTAAGGCCAAGACTCAAAACTGATACATAATTAATTCCACAGCATTCTATTAGCCAAAATAATTTAAAAGGCAAGCCCAAGTTCAAAAAGAGGGCAAATAAAATCTACACTATAGTGAGGAAAACTACAAAAAAAAAAACAGTATGTGGATATAGTGAGGGGTAAAGAAATTTGGTGATTTTGCAATCTACCACTACTTTTAAACTTTCATGCACTGGAACACTGTCTCAATTGCTGTCACTTTGTAAATGTAGTGAATTTCACATAAGAACAAAGAAGAAACTAAAGATTCTAACTTCAGAGACTCAGGTGGTTTGCTACTGACTCCTAGACAATAATCTCAAGTTGGTTCATCATGGTTAATAAATTAAGCCCTGACAAAGGCTTTTGATTTTAGAGACCTGGGCATTTCAGCCATCATAGTGGAGTTACTGTTTTTGTCAGTCAGCTGAAAAGCACAGACTCCTTTTTTATTGAGATATTCTTCTTCTTAGGTTAAGATAGAAGAAAAAATAAAATCATTATTAATGATTATACATTTTAATTATCTGACTATAGAAGTCAGGTTTGCTCAGAATATCAATAAGAAACCATAGTAGTTTTAAAATCAGATTGAATCTTGCTTTCAGAACAAAAATAGTGGGATGGTGAAATGCAATAAAAGGAAATAAAGTCAGACTTGTGCATATTATGTTATTAATAAGTAATGGAGGGTGGGGGCCCCAAAGGGACTTAAAGAAGAAAGGGAAACAAGATCACAGAAAAAAATAAAATAAAATAATGCTCATAGGGACAATCCAGATCCAAAAAACTATTGAAAAGCACTCAAAATGGCAGATAGAGAGTCTGTAATAAGTGCAACTGGGAACCCTTAGCTTGAAAACAGAGACAGCCAGGTGGTTGAAGAAAATTCAGAAAGATTTCAGATGGGAGAAGTAAGATCAGTCTAAAATACTTCAAGCAACACTTGATAGCTTCAAGATAACACTTTTTGTTATAGTTATTTTTTGTGTTTGATAGTTTTCTTTGGTTTTGCTTTTATCTGAGAAAGCATATCTATATATTTCTTGAGGGAATATGGTCAGAAAATTTATAAAGTTAGATCCCTAAATGACACTGAAGATAAACCATCTTACAATGACCCATAATACAGAAAAATATATAATATCTTGGTCTAGGTTATATTCTGTGTAGAATTATCCAATATGATGGTCACAGGGTTGATAAGATTTATGCCTTAGTGTCTTCATATCTAACGTGAGAACAATTCCTCTAACGTGAGAACAATTCCTCAAGTGGAATTGTTCTTATGTTAGAGGCAGGGGTCCAAGTTCATCATGGAACATACTTCAGGGGAAAGTATAGAGAAATTTAATAGGAAAACAAATGTGTGGACCTAAGAGCAATGGGGTAAAAAAGGAATGCAGACATTATATCCTAGCCTTATACATGGTAGAGAGAGAAGACAATAAACAATCTAAGAAACACGCAAAAGATTTAAAACTCAAATTGACTATTGTAAATGACTAAGAGTATACAGAAGAAACAGAACACTAAAGACATATTCCATTGCTAGATAGAAAGAGATGGTAAGTAGAAGTGATTCAACCACTGCATGAAATAATGTCAGTTATGTACCCACTACTTGGAAATTCAAAATTATGAAGAAAAATAAGATAGTTATATACATTTTAAATGTTTCTACTCATTGGGATCTTAAAGATAGTGTCTTAGAAAAAACGATAGTGACCATGATTCTCAACTGAGACAAACAATAGACAAAAGGAGAGATTGTCCCCAGGAAGTAAAATTAATAACTCTAAGAATTCACAGATCTGATGCAATAGCACAGTCACTGTTGCAAATGACTAAAAATTATTTTGGAACTGATAAAAAATAACTCCCCCAAACTCTGGGGCTGGACCTCCAGTAAACTAGTCATTCTAGTTATCCCAGAAGGTATTGACTGACTTAAGGTCTGGAAAAATCTGCAGCTCTGCTTGTTCTTAGTTCTACATTTCTCAGTGGCCCATAACATACCACCTGTTTCCTCTTCTCCTGTATTTTTTGTGAAGAAATGCTGACACTCATGATATGGGGGCAGACTAGAGCTTCAATATTTGTAAAGTTAGAAACTCTGAGGCAAAGGAGGGCTTTTCAGTACAGCATGGTCATCTCCAGGATGGAGAAACTCAGAGACTCTGCCAAAAGAATATATTGTTGGAGTTCAAGAGAATTGGACAAAGAACAATGCAAGGCTATGAACCCAGGTTTGTAAGCCTGGTGGGCTATTAAAAATATGGGTACTTTGTTAACAAAGGGAACAGGAAGCCCATCCTCAGTTTGGATAGCAGGACTTCAAGGTTCAAAGGAGAAATAAAAATCAAGAGGGATATTAAGTATGAAGGATCAAACCTAAGGGCAAAATGGGAATCTAAAGTAAATCCTGGTACTGTAGGTGTCACTGCTGCATATTTCAAAATTTGGCAAGAAAACAGGTGTATTCAAATACCACACTTTAAAAAAGGAGGCCATAAGACTATCTTGGAGTTTTCCCCAAAGTATGATATATCATAACTATAAAATCATAAGTACCCTTTGATTGGGATATTTCTTCCAATTAATATTAATATAGGATTTCAGTAGTAGATTCGAGAAAAATGACATAGATTGGAGCCATTTTGGCAAGAATAAAATCATAATCTCTTTCTTTCCTTGCCTCTCTTTTTCCCTATGTCCTCTCCCTTCCCCTACTTCTTTCCTCTGTATAACTAAACTTCTGCTATAATTTTTGACTGGCCAGAGTAATATGGTTCTAAAGTGTACTGGCATAATTTGGGTGGTATTATGAGTCGATGGACTGTCTTTTTTATTTTCAAATTTTCATATGGAAATACAGCTAGTGTACTGATACTCTGTTGTGTCCCCTTGACTAACTCTTTGGAAAATTGAGTCTGAGGAGAGACTTGAGATTGGGTTGATTTAACTTTATAAATACAAACAAACTTCATCAATTCAAAATGAAGGAATACAACCCAAGCTGCTGCTGCTGATAGACCTTCATCTCCACCCAGGCATCTGTATGAAATACATTTGACAGCAAATGAATAGAATATGCATTTGGAAAAGGCAGGACTTTATACTTAAATTGTATTAGATTTAATAAGAGATTTTGGACTTTATCCCTAGAGAAAGGTGACTAACACAGCAAGTGGTAACTATAATTAGGGCACTGAAGTAAAAATTCTAAAATGTGTGGCACTGAATCTGGGACTATTAGAGCCAAGAAAGGTGAAAACTCATGCTCTGCAGTGGTAAACATCTGGGGAAACTGCTTTCTATTAATAATTGTACCTAAAGATCCTGTGGCTTTAGGTAAAGTAGGAAAACAGAATTTGGTGGTGTGATTAGTTTCTGTGATAATTTGATACATATTTTAAAACTCTATAAGAAAGAGATGAGCTCAGGAAATAATTGGCTATTTTGCAACAGATTAAAAAGATTAGAAAATCTAGAAATTCTATGACCTTCACAGTTGGAAAGTGCAACTGGTTTTCTCATCCAACCATAAAACAGGTAAAACTGAAAAATACAAGGTCTACAAAACCTCAGCTTAGTGGCAAGACCAAATCAAAGAGAAGTTATGACATTCATTTTAAATGCTCTGAACTGGTTAATGCAGTGCCTATTAAATCATTTTAGTTGGAACAAATGATTTAGAAAAGAGACCAAAAGTTTGGCTCTCCCACAGGAGATTCAAGTAGCCCTTAATTATATCTAAAGAAACAGGTGTTTGTTATAAAGGACTACGTGTGTAGCTATGGCAAAAGCTAAATGGTATCAAATATACAAGAAGCTGAGCATGTTTTTGAGAGAGTTGTACCTCCAAAAGAGCTATGAGTCAGTTTGAAAAAGAAAGAGACTTTTAGGGAGCAGGGGCCTAATCAAGTGTGTTCCACATGTCCTGGGTACGCAGTGCCCTTATGATATCTACACAGAAGAACTTCAAAATTACTATGGAGCAGTGATTGCTGAGCACTTCACACTCTTCCTTTTTCTGAATTGTAGTGTTTATTGGGGTGACCCTTCCCCATTCCACTGTATGGGAGGCGGATACATTCCCTTTATAGTCCACAGTATTCCAGATCAGCAAAGCCACAGCTAGAGTGGATACAAAGATAATCATTCAGAGACCCTAAACATGATTCTATCCATGATTGTTGTGGCACTGGGGAAAAGGTGAGTATACTTCCTTTGTGGAAGGAAAGATAATAAATATTTACACCTGAAGAGACTATGTTATCCTGAAAATACTGATGGACATTTAGAGAAGAGCTAACACCTATCCTTCTCAAACTCTTCCAAAATATAGCAGAGGGAGGAACACTCCCAAACTCATTCTACGAGGCCACCATCACCCTGATTCCAAAACCAGACAAAGATGTCACAAAGAAAGAAAACTAGAGGCCAATATCACTGATGAACATAGATGCAAAAATCCTCAACAAAATACTAGCAAACAATCCAACAGCACATTAAGAGGATCATACACCATGATCAAGTGGGGTTTATCCCATGAATGCAAAGATTATTCAATATACGCAAATCAATCAACATGATACACCATATTAACAAATTGAAGGAGAAAAACTATATGATCATCTCAATAGATGCAGAGAAAGCTTTTGACAAAATTCAATACCGATTTATGATAAAAACACTCCAGAAAGTAGGC
Source organism: Lipotes vexillifer (assembly GCF_000442215.2). Classification (NCBI taxonomy): domain Eukaryota; kingdom Metazoa; phylum Chordata; class Mammalia; order Artiodactyla; family Lipotidae; genus Lipotes; species Lipotes vexillifer. Next base: position 1,395,774 of record NW_006794958.1, on the reverse strand, counting down.
ATAGAGGTAACTTTCCTCAACATAATAAAGGCCATATATGACAAACCTACAGCCAACATCATCCTCAATGGTGAAACACTGAAACCATTTCCACTAAGATCAGCAACAAGACAAGGTTGCTCACTTTCACCACTATTATTCAACATAGTTTTGGAAGTTTTAGCCACAGAAATCAGAGAAGAAAAAGAAATAAAAGGAATCCAAATCGGAAAAGAAGAAGTAAAGCTGTCACTGTTTGAAGATGACATGATACGATACATAGAGAATCCTAAAGATGCTACCAGAAAACTACTAGAGCTAATCAATGAATTTGGTAAAGTAGCAGGATACAAAATTAATGCACAGAAATCTCTGGCATTCCTATACACTAATGATGAAAAATCTGAAAGTGAAATCAAGAAAACACTCCCATTTACCACTGCAACAAAAAGAATAAAATATCTAGGAATAAACCTACCTAAGGAGACAAAAGACCTGTATGCAGAAAATTATAAGACACTGATGAAAGAAATTAAAGATGATACAAACAGATGGAGAGATACACCATGTTCTTGGATTGGAAGAATCAACATTAACATTGTGAAAATGACTATACTACCGAAAGCAGTCTACAGATTCAATGCAATCCCTATCAAACTACCACTGGCATTTTTCACAGAACTAGAACAAAAAATTTCACAATTTGTATGGAAACACAAAAGACCCCAAATAGCCAAAGAAATCTTGTGAAAAAAAAAACAGAGCTGGAGGAATCAGGCTCCCAGACTTCAGACTATACTACAAAGCTACAGTAATCAAGACAGTATGGTACTGGCACAAAAACAGAAATATAGATCAATGGAACAGGATAGAAAGCCCAGAGGTAAACCTGTGCACATACAGTCACCTTATCTTTGATAAAGGAGGCAAGAATATACAGTGGAGAAAAGACAGCCTCTTCAATATATGGTGCTGGGAAAACTGGACAGCTACATACAAAAGAATGAAATTAGAACACTCCCTAACACCATACACAAAAATAAACTGAAAATGGATTAAAGACCTAAATGTAAGGCCAGACACCATAAAACTCTTAGAGGAAAACATAGACAGAACACTATGACATAAATCACAGAAAGATCCTTTTTGACCCACCTCCTAGAGAAATGGAAATAAAAACAAAAATAAACAAATGAGACCTAATGAAACTTCAAAGCTTTTGCACAGCAAAGGAAACCATAAACAAGATGAAAAGACAAACCTCAGAATGGGAGCAAGTATTTGCAAATGAAGCAACTGACAAAGGATTAATCTCCAAAACATACAAGCAACTCATGCAGCTCAATATCGAAAAAACAAACAACCCAATCCAAAAATGGGCAGAAGACCTCAATAGACATTTCTCCAAAGAAGATATACAGACTGCCAACAAACACATGAAAGAATGCTCAACATCACTAATCATTAGAGAAATGCAAATTAAAACTACAATGAGATATCATCTCACACCAGTCAGAATGGCCATCATCAAAAAATCTACAAAAAATAAATGCTGGAGAGGGTGTGGAGAAAAGGGAACCCTCTTGCACTGTTGGTGGGAATGTAAATTGTTACAGCCACTATGGAGAACAGTATGGAAGTTCCTTAAAAAACTAAAAATAGAACTACCATATGACCCAGCAATCACACTACTGGGCATTTACGCTGATAAAACCATAATTCAAAAAGAGTCATGTACCAAAATGTTCATTGCAGCTCTATTTACAATCGGCAGGACATGGAAGCAACCTAAGTGTCCAGCAACAGATGAATGGATAAAGAAGATGTGGCACATATATACAATGGAATATTACTCAGCCATAAAAGGGAATGAAACCGAGTTATTTGTAGTGAGGTGAATGGACCCAGAGTCCATCCAGAGTGAAGTAAGTCAGAAAGAGAAAAACAAATACCATATGCTAACACATATATATGGACTCTAAAAAACTAAAGAAAAAAAAATGGTTAGAAGAACCTAGGGGCAAGACAGGAATAAAGATGCAGACCTACTAGAGAATGGACTTGAGGATATGGGGAGGGGGAAGGGTAAGCTGGGACAAAGTGAGAGAGTGGCATGGACATATATACACTACCAAACGTAAAATAGCTAGGGGGAAGCAGCCGCATGGCACAGGGAGATCAGCTCGGTGCTTCGTGACCACCTAAAGCGGTGGGATAGGGAGTGTGGGAGGGAGGGGGATGCAAGAGGGAAGAGATATGGGGACATATGTATATGTATAACTGATTCACTTTGTTATAAAGCAGAAACTAGCACACCATTGTAAAGCAATTATATTCCAATAAAGATGTTAAAAAAAATGTTGATGGCTTCTTCCTAAGAGATAGATTATACATCTCTGCCACACTGATATGAGGCTTGTCATATGATTTTTTTTGGCCAGTGAAATATCTGTGGAAGTGACATGTGCTAACTCCAAGCAATGGTATTGCATGGCTCAGCCATTTCTTTATTTCTTTGTGCTACCTGTCTAATATGTCCTAAATTGTGTCTGTATCTTCATTGTTGATTCTGGAATAAAGAAGACATACAGCAGAGCCTAAGATGACCTACAGCCAACAAATAACAGAAACAGGAAATAAATCTTTGCTTTTGTAAGTCACAGATATTTGGAATAGTTTGTTACCACAATATTACCTAACAAAAGCTTACTAATACAATGAGTTGGTTCAATTAAATTAAAATACCAATGGTGGCCTCTTGTCTAAGTTGAGTTCTTCAATTCAAATGTCAGTATTAAAAAAGATAATAAATTTATTTCCAATCTAACACAAAAGTCTGTATCTCAATTGGTTGAAAACTTGGAAAAACTTCTAATTCCAACATTATTTGATTGCTTTCTTTATCCCAGACATTCTGCTAAGTGTTTCACATATACTATCTCATTAAAACTCACCAAGTTCTATTGTTCCTTGTTCAACAGCTATCTGAATAGAAGTTAAATAACTTTTCCAAGGTTGCCTGCATTGTAAGTGTGCTGATTCCTGATCCTGCAGAGCTAGCCGCTATTCTCAAATACTCAGGATAAACTACCCCTTCAAAACTCTCTAATTCTTAGACTCTGCCAATAGCAGTGAAATTAACATATCATTTGAAATATGCTTACAGTGATCCTATATCTAGATCAAATATCAGAACATGGTCTGACCACAAATTCTGTGATAAAAGAGAATCTTAAAAATAACACTGTCTCCCAATCTGAGTAACATGAAGCAACAAGCAATATTATATTCATTTACCTTTCTGTTTCCATCCCTGTGATGGAGGATATACCAATGTAACCTTCTAAATGTAAAAGAAAAACAAATATTTCCAAGCACGTTCAGCTGGTTTTCTCCCCTCAGGCTAAGCATCAACCTAAGGAGAGCACTTCTAACAGCTATAGCAGCAGTGAAGACGGCAGATGTGTTCTCTTTGGCTAGACTAAAAGTGAATACTAAAAATCACTGCAGCTCTGTTCCCTGCCTTTCCTGGACTGCTCTTTGTGTAACCCTGTATAATCCAGCAAACCAATACAGTTCTGATAGAAAACACACTGCAGTTGTTTTACAATTGACTTTACAATACAGTTGGAATAGTAGGAAGAGTACCAGGCTTAGAATTAGCTCTCAGTTATTATTCTTACAGGCTCAAAATCCCTGAGAAAGTGGTCAGCTTTTGGAGTTTGTGTCTTCATCTGCAAAAGGAGAATAACATCTCACAGATTTGTTGGGCTGCTTAAATTAAAGCAATTAAAAATGAGATAACATATTGATAGAATAGGCTAGGTTATGCTCTGTTAACAAACAACCTCCAATTCTCATCAGTTTAAGGCAATACAGGTTTATTTCTCTATACATGTGCAATTTGTGGTTGGTGAGTTGTAGAGGTGAGGGGCTAATCCACAGTCACACAGGGGATGCAAGACGCCACCATTGTTTAGCCACACTATCCTGCATTTGTGACTTTCTTTTCACTCTGGTCAGGGAAGAGAGCACTAAAGGGTCTCATACTAGAAATTAAATGCCCCAATCAGAATATGAAAATGTCACTTCCAATCACAGGTTATGGATCGAACTAACTGTAAGAATTCAAGTAAGCAAAGGTCTCCTATCTTCCCAGAAAGAGATGAGAACAATAGATGAGTAATTTCCAGAAGACTCTTCCACAGCCAGTGTTGTGACACATATGTGCCATAATGTTTGTGGCAGACACTATTATTATAAAATCACATTATTTGAACAGTATTTTTATCGTTACACTTAGTTATAACCTCCCTACACAATCATAAATGGAAATGAGTTCCAATGTTGAGGTTTTTCACAACTGGAGTATTAACTAAGTATATATGAGCATTTATGTAATTTTCTGAGGAAACATTATAAGTCACTTAAGAAATAAGCATAGGTTTATGAAAGCGGATAGAACTGAACATTGAATAATTGAAAAACACTAAGGGAGGAAGGAGATACAATGGCACAAAGTAACCTCCAGTACAGGGTCAAAATAAGAAGATAATTAAATTCGCTGAGATTTAAAATTCTTTGGTTTGAACTCTTTCATCTTATGTCCCTGTCTGATAACTAATTAGAATTTGCAGTGTTGATTTGGTTTTTATTTGCACTTGCAATTTGAAAATTCAAATGTTATATACCAGCTAATTACAATATTGTATCACTATATTTATATTCATTTTAATTACAACCGCTCTGGTGGCTAAATATCCTGTGTTCCAACTGCTTCACCCAGAGAGACTGTTAATAAGATTCTAAGTTGGACCTTACAATCTGGTATTTATGTTTCAAAATCAATTTGCTTCATTGGAGGGTCCTACCTCTCATGGCTCTATACTAAACCAAAAGGACTTGGTAGAGTCATTAAGACTACTTTATGTCTTAAAAATTCTTAATGATGACTGTATCTTTTTACTTAATCATAAAGAAATTTCAAAGATTGTTATTATTACTGTGGGAGAAGCATGTTTGTAGAAAAACATAGGTCTATATGTTCAATAAGTTTTAAGGATGTCTTTAAAATTCTAATCTTTTTTAATTGGTCAGATGAAATCATTGCCCCTAAATTAGGGGATTATGTTAATAAGAATAAATAGTTCATATATAGGAAAGCTCTTTTTAGGGAAGAAAGTTATTAGAGCAAGCTAGATGATAGTCATGTGGGAAGAGAGGGACTTATGCTTCCATTATGCAGCATATATGTGCTAGGTCTTCCTTGCTAAGAAGATATATGAAAGCAGAATCAGAAATATACTATGATGTTCATTTATCAAGAATGGTGCTCCATGGTGAAAAGAATAGTTTTCTATACACTTCAGCTGGAAGTCAGAATCTTAAATTAAGCAAGAAAATCTGAAAGGTCTGGAGAGTAAGAATAGAGAAAGAGAAAAACTTGAGAACATGAGTTTATTTTATCTCTGGTACAGAATAGAGGCACCAAAAAAAGAACCCTTGGTGAAGACACAGAGACACATGGATGTTTCAAATCATCTAAGAGCTGACCAACATGAAGCGGCCAGCCACGTGCAAGGTTAGCTAAGCTCAGGCCTAGAGCTGGAACTGTTGACTGTTTGAAAGTTACAAGCTGAGTTTCAAAACAAATTTGACATTAAAGGAAACCAACTACCTGTACTGAGAGATAACTAAAGCCAGAATAAACTACCCTACGGTGTTCAAAACAAATATTTTAAAATTATTTTAAAATAGCTACTAATTGTTTTTGGTCCCTACATAGGTTGAGTAACATTGATACTGTTTTAATAAAGAGTTTATTTTTATAAAGACTGGGTCCTGGTTTATCCTACATGTGTCATAAGAGAAATACAGCCTCTCTGAAGTGTAACATATTCGCTTAATTTTACTTGCTAACAAATGCTTAAGTGCAAGCATATCGTAAAGAAATATCCAAGGTTAAGATGATGTGTTCAATCTTAAATCAGGAAATCAATAAAGAGACTTCTATTGCTTAATCTTATAATATTATGTTATTAGTTTTAGCTGTTTCTCTACTCAGAGGCAATGAAAGTACTACTACTCTTCACTCAGTAGTAATGAAACCTATCTTTACTAATCAATCTTAGACTACTAATCTAGATATTATAGATGTAGATGAGGACGGGGCATGATAGTTATCTCATTCAATAATGCTCCCTCTGCTATTTTTTTCTTTATTCCTAGAGTAAATTTTCTAATATGGTATCTAGTTATTTAGGAAATAAACTGGCAATAAATTTTGCACCAGTAATCCAAAGGTCAGCCTCTAGTCTTTTCTAAGACAAATTCCTCTCTACTATTTGAGAATAGAGACATTTGATCATCCCTGAGCTCTCCTAATTGGCAGTTTCATCTTCACTTCAAGTGTACTTTCCACTGCTCTTAGCTCTGCCATGGACACTACTGGTTTTGTTTCTCATCAGTTCTCAGCCCTCTTTCCATAAAATGTTGCACTGACCTCAGCTGGAGGTCAAAGCAGAAGAAAGAACAGTCCTTCTCCAAAACCAGAAGCAGCCCTTCCTTTCAAAGCCCAGATAAACTTGAAACTAGCAATCAACAACTATCTTAACCATAAAGGGCTCCTGGAGTAATTTTCAGTGTAAGTAATTACAATTGCTTAAGAGTAACTGGTCCAATGAAGCTCTCACTACCCCCACCTATATATTAGATAACTGGAAACAGTGGCTTTTACCCTCAGGCTAAAATCCTAAAAACTACTTTCTAGTACATAAAAATATTCAGGTATTTGTTACAATTTCACATTTTCAAGTTCCTTTTCTGGAGTTTCTTCCTTGTAATATGTATTTTAATTATTGTTCCAGGTAATTATTATGATCTGACCATTGAGAACTACTGTTCTGAAAAATTGAAAGATTTCTCTGGAAAAGACTTTAAGAATCAGTTTGAGCCTAGAGAATCAGACTAGAGCCTAAAGTAACTTCTTCTCCACAAACCAGCATAAAGAAAATAATTGGGAAGAAGGAAGAAAGGAAGAAGGAAAGGTAGAGGGAGAGGAAGGAAGGGAAAAAAATTAGGAGTTGCTGATACCATAATTCATGATTTGCTGACAAGCTAAAGGTTTGATTTCTCTGAGAAAGGATATCTGAAAAGGGAGATATGCAGAATGGGACCTTGGGTTGATGAACAAGTTGCTATACTTATTTACTTATAGTTTCTGCCCCCATTAGCATTCAAATATAAGGAAAAAATTAGAAATTTAGAAAGTGATATCCTCAGACATGCTACCATCTTCAGTATAGTATATATAGTCAAATAAATAAGAAAATTTTAAAAAGATAAATCAACAAAATAGAAATATAGAAGAAACAACATTGAGAAATACATTAATTGAAGTTAGGTTCAACATAATTATCGATTTATAACATAAAAATATACAAAACTCTGGAAGAAAAATCAGAGATAATTTTAAAGGGAAAGATGTGGAATGCAGGAAGGATTTTGTATTATTTAACAGCAGGATATAAATATAAAATAACGCTGAACAATGATAGAAATATAAAAGCCAAAATATATCTTTTAAAATTTTAAGTGTAACCTTAATAGGTTATATAAATACAGTAATAGAATGTGCAACTGCGTACAGCTAGAGGGAAAAAAGAAATAAAATATCTCAAACAGTCCAATAGTAGGAAGTACTAACAGAAGAAAAAGAAAAAATAATCAATTGAAAAACATAAAATGAGATTGCAGAAATAAATACAAAAGCATAATAATCATTAAAAATGAGAATGAGTTAAACCTCCTATTTTAAGGCAGGTTCTCTAAGATTGGGGATTCTCCACCTTGATATACACCCACTCACACACACATTCAAGGTACTTGCATAAAACTCACTTAGAATAAAATAATACCCCCCCAAAAGTGGAGAAATAACTGGTATCATGTCCCCCAATGAAAATAGTCCATCAGCTGAAAAGTCTGATTTCTTTTTAAACAGCCAGTATTCCTTAATTGTTAAATATAAATAGAAAATCAAATTATTCCACATGATGTTATCATGGAAATTAGAAATCAGAGCAAAGGGGAAAAAGGAAAATAGAAAAACAAAGACAATAAAAGGAATCAATGAAAACTTTATATGTACATATGTTATATAATATTATATATGATTATATATATATATATATTTACAACTGATATAATCATAGAGGAAAAAAGAGATCAAGCATGCATGAAATAATAGGATACTCTTAAAGGAAGAAGTATTCAGAAAACAAAAGTGACATCTTCTGATTTTCTGCCTGGAGGATGTAGTTGTTGAGCCAAATTAGGAAAGGAACTTGAGGAGGTAAGTGGAGAAGGTAGGTCTCTGCATTCTCTGTGCTTTCACTTAATCACTGTTTAATGCACAAAAGTTTCACACCAAGTAATTTCCCTGGGGCCAATGGGACTCCGTGTTTACATCTCAGTACCTATCACAATCCTGTAAATATAATCATTATAAATAAAAAACTTGAGACTTTCTTATTAGAAAGTCAAGTAAATGACTAAATTTACTAATTTAAAAAAAAAATCTGGGCAATTTCTGGATCTCATTCTAGGCCAGCTCCAGGTCTGCATTTTTCTCTGGATAATAATTTGTTGTTTCTCATCATTTTTCATTAAGCACCAAACATTGGTCATAAAATAACAGTAGAGTCTGATGTAAATAATATTATGTATAGAAACACTACATTTGTGAGATGAATCCTGGGAGACAGGTGGAGAGGATGGCAGGTGAGTCAGTTTAGTCAGGAATTGAGTGGAGTTTGTGTTTCATTGTTGCAAGAGTTAATTTAGGTGGGTCAGAGGCTTCATTCCTCCTCAGTGGACTGCTACTACCTTTTGCTTTGTGGGAGGCCTGTAGCTCCCAAAAATTTTTCTCAGTATACCTGCTCACCATAAGCTTTAAGTAGGCCTGGCCTGCCTAT
>NW_006794958.1:1373993-1386810 GCF_000442215.2 Lipotes vexillifer | reverse complement strand
CCTGCCCCTCCCCAGCCAGTAGATTTCTCTTGCTTATTCTTTGGTGCAAGGCTTTTGCCTTGTGTCAGAGTCTGATCTAGGCCACCAGCAAGCTGTTTGCCACCACCATCACCCTCCTGCCAATGACAGATTACATTTGTTTCACTTCAGAGAAGCATCTGGGGTATAGGTGGGTTTGGGGCATGTCCCCCAAAGGTGGTCAATCACCTCTTTGTGTTCATGCAGGGTCCAGAGTGGGATAGGTGGATGAGCTTCTCTGAGTACTGCTGCTCAAACCTTGAACATTGGCAGGTCTTGCTCACTTGTGCCTTTCCATGTCTCCTTGTTTTGTTGTCAGTCTCTTTTGAGTGTCTGGCAGAGATCAGTAGGAAAAAAGCTAACAAGTAAATAGATTCAGGCTCTCTCCTGTCTGGAGTTTTCAGGATTCTGAAACGGCCCACTAGTCCATACTCAGCTTTTATAAAGTTGTTTGACTCTGTCTCATCCAGAGAACCTAGTCTATCCTGTCATATTCCTAACAATTTCAAAAACAAAATGAAAATTTTACGGAAAAAGGAAATTGGGGCAATGATGAAGCAGTGTTCTAGTATTAACGTAAAATACAAGCACTTGGTTTTATTATGAGAGTTTCTGTCCTAATGATTTTTCAAAATGCTAATATTTTCAAAAGATCATAATTCTTATTTAAATTCCCCATTATTTAAATTCAGTTAAAATAATCAAATTATTAAATTTAAATTCCCTATTATTTATTACCAATAATCTTTCTTATAACAAACACCAAAAATACTTTGATTTGCTACTCACTTTTACCATAGAAATATTTTGTCAGATATATTAATACAATATTCATAAATCCTTAAATACATTTATAGTTATTTTTGTATTTATAAGTAACTTAGGCTAAACTATGCAAAGATTCCTAACTGTAGCAGTAGACAGAAACTAACTTAGCTTTAGCAAATTTGACATAGTACTTTGCACCCTGTGGGTTCATTCAAACTTACCAAATAGATTATGGTAAACCAAAAGAATAATACCTAAATCCAACTGTGTACGATAGATGCATCAGTTAGTAATTGTCTTCAGCTGAAACAGAACGCCTCCTCTATCACACAAAGAAAAAAAGAACTATTTTAAACTCGTAGTTATCAAACTTTGCTGCATGTTAGAATCATTTGGGGAGCTTTGAAAATTCCCAGTACCCAGGCTGCATCCTACATAAATTAAATCAGTATCTCTTGGAATAGAATCCAGACATCTCATGTATTTAAAACTCTCCAAGTATTTCCAATTTGCAGCCAAGTTAAGAGTCAGTGGCTTAAAAAGAGATGAAAGGTAACTTTCCCACCAGTAAAAAAGCCGTTTAGAGCTTAAATACAGTTTTACAGCGTCATCGGGGATGCAGTCTCCTACTTTTCCACAGTTCTATCCTTAAGAGCCTAGCTTCTATCTTCAAAGTCACCTCGTTGTAAAAGATATCTACTAAATCTCTAGTGATTACACCCTTGCTTCTGGCAGGCAATAGGAGGAAGTAAGAGGAAAAATGGCTTTGAGCCCCTTCCATTTATGGAGGCTTCCCTGAAGTCCCACCTAACGTTAAACCTTTCATCATGTAGGTGAGAAGTCAGAGATATGCACATACCTACCAGCAAAGAAAACTAGAAATACTTTCTTCTAGCTGGTCATATTGCCCAGTTTTCTCTTACAAAAGATAGATGCTGGGGTCAAGGCGCAGTCTCTTTCACACCACACCTAAAACACTACCAGAATGTTCCCATCTGCCTCCCACATTGAAGTATATGAACGTATTTTAAAACCAGAAAAACTTGTGAACGCAGGTGCCTGAAATGCCATTCTCTTTTACCACTTGTCCTGGCCCAAATTAATGTTGTGTTCTATTTTTCTCCTCGGTGTCTTTGCTCCACTGAGAAAAATACTTAGACCTTTTTTCTCTCTATCTCTATTCAAATGATTAGAGGAGATGAAAATTAATTTTCCAATGTGCCAACAGATGGGATAGAGAGTTAGCAATATGTCTGAAGAAAGTCATGAGTGTAGACGCAGTCTGAATCTTTTATTATTTTTGATGGAGTCATCAAGTATCCTAATATATAAGTTGATGCTTAAAAGTAAGTTTGCAGGTTTAAGACTGGTGTTCATTCATATATGTTTCTAAGGACATAAGTAATGCATTTTCACTCATCATAAATTGTATTTCCAAATATCTCTTTTACACTTTTGAGAGAATAAATTTTGAATTACAGTTATATCACTTGGTATTCTCACATCACTTCTCATGAAAGAAAATACAATACATTGCAATAAATTTTATATGTAAACCTTCTTTCTTATTCCTACTACAAATTCATGAAAGCTCTAGTCATTCACTAAAGAAGAAGTAGTTCAGTAACAACCAAGAAATAAAAACAGAAAGATTAAATGTTATTCTTTCCTCTCACAAAGATAAGGGAAAACCAGAATTGAGTTCCTTCTGTACTAAAAAAATAGACTTTTTAACATTTCTCCATGCAGCATTTGTAGTACCTGAAAGGTAACTAGAATAAACCTCTTTGTAAATTAAGATGAAAAAAATCTATTTTTACTTAAAAATTCTGGTTTGATTAAAATGATTGGAAAAGTCTTTGTACTGACAGATCCTGAAAATATATATATTCTGAAAATAATATATTCTGAAAAATATATTTTTCAATATATTAATGATTTTCCTAAACAAAACACTATTAATGAAATTGCATGTTTTGATTGATTAGATTGGAATACTGTTAAACATTATAAATATAAGACTAAAAAATATTCAAGCAATGAACTAAAAAGAATACTGATAATTCTAGCAAATAACATGAACCAGATCACCTTTCTGGTTGGCAACATAAGATGCCACTATAATTTGTGATGGAAAAATAAGTATATTTGCTAAGCTTAAGACTAGCTTTTTAAAGCAGTAAAATGAAAATCCTATTAACAAGTGCCTGGCACAGATCAACCAGGAAGCAACTTCCAAAATAACATTTCTGAACTTTTAAAAAATAGCATACAATATTTAAAACACCTGGTCGAGATCAAAAGGAAGACTAGTTTTAAAGTTCAGAATATTGAATTTTATAATTTTAAAATCTAATCAAAGATACCATACATATTTTATTGATAATCAGTCATATTAGAATAAAAATTAGAACCAGCACTTATGCCTCTAAATCTGACTGCTTGGTGCATCTTCTCATTGGTTGAGACTAACAAAGAAAACAAGAAAGTAAGATTTTGTTTCATAATATATATGCCTCCAAAATATGCAGATGTGGATATGAATATTATAATGGTATAACAATGAACAAAAGGGAAATATAAAAAGTTTATGATGTACATTTCCCAAAGAGAACAATCAACTGGAAAATGTTTCTAAATAATAATTATTATAATTATATATATGTACACATACATGTGTGTTTTAAATTTATCAAAAAGTGTTCAGATTATAAATATTAAGAATAGTCTGTGGGGCTTCCCTGGTGGCGCAGTGGTTGAGAGTCCTCCTGCCGATGCAGGGGACGCGGGTTCGTGCCCCGGTCCGGGAAGATCCCACATGCCGCGGATCGGCTGGGCCCATGAGCCATGGCCACTGAGCTTGCGCGTCCGGAGACTGTGCTCCGCAACGGGAGAGGCCACAACAGTGAGAGGTCCGCGTACCGCAAAAAAAAAAGAATAGTCTGTGCTATGAACAACTTAGAATAGGATGATGTGAAGACAGATTTGAAGAACATTTACATTTAATAAGCATATCAATGCTTGAAGGAAAGAACCAAAATGTATAGTTTAAAATTCTCAAATCTAAAAGAGTTGATTTGTTTTTAATGGTAAGTAATTGTACTATCGTTGAAATTAATATATAGCTCTTTGCTTTTATGTGTCAAACGGAACCTAATGTCACGGACTGTGAAGGGTCTGATATTTTACTATACAAGTTAGCCTGTCACAGGTTTACTGATGCTGAGGGAATACTCTGGAATCAGAGATGAAGAATGATTTATTATCACAGCAATAACAGTAGACAGAATGTCAACATTCTTATGCTATTTCCCCGTATCCCAGCTCCCACAATGTGACATAAAGAGGCCAAATGACACCTGCACACATTATGGATTGCATTACAGGAAATGATCCCTGAGCTTCAGAAACTTGAATATTTTATAGTGGTCAGTATGTAGGCTTGTCCTTTCCCTGGAAGGGGACACTATCACTATTTTACAAAGCTGTAAAAAACCTATACTTTGCCTCAGAGCTACCCATGTTTTTCAAAGCTCTTTACTGTACAAATATCCTTGAAAATATAGACTGAAACAAAGCATAGCCAGAGTCTCATTCGACAAACATGAAGAAATGTGAGAGACCTATGGGTAATTGTCTCCCAACACTATTCTTTTAAATGAATGATACCCAGAGACAAATGTATGATACTGTTTGTCTTCTCCCTCCTCTCTTATATAATTACTGTTTACTCATGTTGAACTATTGGGGTGCCATCATCCATTCAGTTATGTAAATATTTTATAATCATCCTTGATATCCCCTGAGCTAAATAGTAAAGATTTTATCCCCCAATTATATTTTAAATCTCTCATTTTTCTCCCATTTTTACCACCAATGCCTAGTTACTTCAGTGTTCTCTTGTACCTCAGCATTAACCACACAACTGGTGAAACATATATCCACGTTGAAGGAGCACAATCTTTTTCATAATGGGAGTCTGGCCATTTCATATCCTTCTACCCCATTAGCCTTAGAAAAAATTAAAACTATTAATGTGGCCAACAAGGCCCTGCAGTTATTGCCCTTCCAATCTCCCTCCAACCTGGTCACATAAAACCCTCTTTGCTCTCACTACTACTTCCACACTGACCTTCTTCAGGTCTTTCTATCTCCCACACACTCGCTTCCCACAGAGCCTGGGCGTTTACCATTCCTTACTCACCTAACTGACCCCTCCACATTTTAGTTCATCCTTGGCAACCTTTCACTAATCTCCCTAGGTAGTTAAATGCCCTAATTATGAGATCCTAAAGCCCTGGGTATTTTTTCTTTATAAACACTTGAGATATTCACCAATTAACATTTGTTTGGGTGATCATTTGATTGAAGGCTGCTTCCCCACTAGATTATAAGTGATTTGAGGGTCAAAATAATATCTGATCATTATCTGTGATACCTCATCTAATGCCCTAGAAGTAGCAGGCACTCAACAGATGTAAAATAACTATATTGCTGAATTTAACCACTGTGTGGATTGTGATAAGAAAAAAGGGAAAAAATGTATTTAACAATGGCTGATTATTAGGTAAATAATACTATAATCAAATATTTGAACTTGCAGCAATTATAGTATACATGTATACATATTATATACAGAATTTTTATAATATATTATAAAGCTAAGTAAGTAGGCCAAAAACATATTGCAAATAATGTAATACAACTTAAATGTATAAGTGCAAAAGTATGTAAAAGTAAATACATCAAATTGCTGAATGATTGGGTTTCAAAATTTTTTTAGCTAAATCACATCTTTTTATATCTTTCCTACCTCTTCTACAATTAAAAAAATTATGTATAAAGATTTTAAAATTTAGTTTATTACCATATAGCTAAGCCTTATGTACACACATATAACAGTCATTTCAGAAAATACTGTGCACTACTTTCAGTGCAATTGAATGATTTTAAAGAAATAAAATATGTGTATAAAACTATCCTGTGGAGACTAGAAACACATACATTAAGCTTACAGTAGCATCATAATGTCATGAAAGGGCATATAAAATTGAATCATGTTGGAGATTTGAAAATATAATTCTTATACTTCCCAACTTTTATTATACAAGTAAATCAATGGAATTTTCCCTTCCTTACATAAGGATCCACAGTTATAATCAATACCCTCATACAGATCTGAATTTTCTCTTACATTTACAAATCCACAATCAACACTACAGAACAACAGTAATATTTATACCTTACTTTCTGCTATAGAATGTTTTAGATAGATCCCAGATGGCCTACAGAAGTTATAGATTGTTCTCTGAGCATATACCTGAGTTTTAGGGAGTAAATTTACTGCTGAATAAAAGGATATTTGAGATAGTGACTTTGATTTTTCTCTGAATATGCTAAGGAAGTACACAGAAAAATGTGGAAAGTAGCCATCAGTGTTGAGCTGGCCCTTTTCTGGATGTGGGGAAAAGGGCACACTGAAAACGAATAATGTTTACCATAGGAAAATCTGAAACAGGCACTAACAATTGGAAAATGAATACATTATCTTCTGGCCTTACCACAGATAGAACCATCAATAGAATTATATTGAATTTCACATCAGGGAACAAATTTCAGTGAACATATTCATAGTAATTGTAATCAACGCATAAAGAGTGACTTAGCTAGAAATGTTAGAAATAAAGGGGAAATAATAGGATAAATTTATGAATGGCCTCAATGTTTTCCTTGTTTCTGGAATTTTTAAATATTTATAAATAACGTTTAGTTGTTCCAGAAAAAAATAATGATTTTTTAAAAGTATATTGACAGGAATTCTGGTAAAGGCAGCAGTTTTAAATGCATGCCTCTAATAAGTCTTCTCCTTAAAATCAACCCTGAGTGAACAGAGAAGAGAATGAACAGGTTGAAAAAGAATATGGAAACCCAAAACTGAACCCTAGGTAATGTTATTACCTCATATCACAAATATTGAGAGACTTTGTCCAGGTATAGAATACACAGTTATAAATCAAAGATAATCCAAAGATTCATTGGAAATCTAGGTAGAAGGAATTCTGGCCATCTCTATTATACTCCCTTATTTAGGGAAGTGAAATCTAGAAACTACAGCAAGCCAAGGAAAGAATGACAGTCATTCACATTTAATACACTTTTTCACGTACCAGATGAAGAGATGGAAATTTGAAACCACTCTGAGTGGTTTGCTTTAGCACTGTTTCTTTAAGAGAATGGGGATCCACAAATAAGTCGGGTAGGGAATTACTCTATTGTGGATGATAAAGTAGAGTTGAATTCTGGAACTTTAATAGGCCCTGAGAAAGATGGGCCCAGTTTACCTATAGTTATTTTTCTTACTAAGAACTAAAAAAGGGAGAGAAGGCTCTGCTAATAGGAAAATTCAAGTGACCTTTCCAAACAAAAACCCAAAGAAGGCAGTGCTCTTCTTTTCATTTCACTCAGAAGCAAGAGAGAACTTTCAAGAGGTGTGACAGAGCATACACCTCCAGAACTGGAGAGGACAGAGCTGTAAATAAGCACTGAATAGAAGCACACTATGTACCTGGAGTAGAGATATGAATGAGAAGAACTGTGGCTAAAGAATACGGGTTACCAGGGTATCAGGGAATACAAAGAAAAACTGAGCAGGGATCAAGTTCCAAATCTGGGACTGCCCAGAATCTCAGTTTCTTCCCTCAGACCCCTTGATGGACATTAGTTTAATATAAATATTTAATATCCAGATGTCCCTCCTAAGTACTAAGGAAATAATTTGGATAAATGGAATAGGACCCAAGATAAAACTACCCATGCTAGTTTTTTAACAGCTTTATTGAAGTATAAGTGATATACAAGGCATTGCATAAATATACATACATATGTATGTATACAAAAAATGTACATATAAGTATAATTTGATGAGTATTGACATGTATATATCCATGTCAATCAAGGTAGTAAATATATCTTTCACTTCCCAAAATTTCCTCCTGTCCCTTTGTGTTTTTGTTTTGTTTTGTTGTGGTAAGAATACCTAACATGAGATCTAACCTATTAATACATCATTAAGTGTACAATACAGTTTTGTTAACTATAGATGTAATGTAGTACAGAAGATCTCTAAAACCTATTCATCTTGCATACATGAAACTGCGTTCCCATTAAACAGCAATTTGCCCCAGCCTCTGGCAGCCATTATTCTACTCTCTGTTTCTATGAGTGTGACTATTTTAGATACCTCATATAAGTGGAATCACATAGTTTTTGTCCTTCCGTGACTGACTTATTACTCTTAGCATAATATGCTACAGGTTCATCCATGTTGTTGCACATGGAAGGATTTCCTTCTATTTTAAAGTTGTATAATATTCCACTGTATGTACTTACTACATTTTCTTTATCTATTCATCTATCAATAGACATTTAGGTTGTTTCCACCTCTTCACTCTTGTGAATAATGCTGCAATGAACATGGAAGTGCAGATATGTCTTCAAAATCTGATTTCAATTATTTTGGATATATACCGAGAAGTGGATCATATGATAGTTCTAGTTTTAAATTTTTGAGGAATTTTCATACTGCTTTCAATAGTGTCTACACCATTTGGCATTCCTACCAATAATATACAAGGATTCCAATTTCTCCATATCCTCACTAACACTTGTTATCTTTCATTATTTTGGTTTTTGATAAAAGCTGTCCTAACAGGTGTGAGGTGATATCTCATTGTGGTTTTCATTTGTATTTCCCTGATGCTTAGTGATATTGAGCATTTTTTGTATATCTGGTGGCCATTTGTATGTCTTCTTTGAAGAAATGTCTACTCAAGTCCTTTGCCCATTAAGCAAATGCCAGCACTGACTAAAAGATGAGAGACAAAAAGCAGGACAGCAAATTGGAGATCATGAAAAAAATCCTGAGGCAAAAATTAAGGAATAATGGCATGCTCATGAAATGATATTAAAAACATAAATCTGAATACCACAAAGAAGGGTTGAATGTGTGAATAATGGAAGAGGGGAAAAGATGAGGAGGAAAGGAAAGAAATCAAGGAAGGAAAAAGGAGAAAGAAGAGAAAGGAGAAGGAATAGAAGGAGAAAAAGTAAGAAACAAAATAAACTGGAAAATGGGACTTAGGAGAGAGGGATAGAGACAGAAACAGAAAGAGAGCAGAATGTCTCCAGATTATGAAAGAAGAGAAAGATTCTCAAGATTCAAAATGGAAGAAGCCAATTAACTATGTCCCTAATTTATTTCCTTACTTTGATTAAGACAAAAAAAATTTTTTCCTTGTTGAAAAGACAACCCTCAGAATGGGAGAAAATATTTGCAAATGAAACAACAGACAAAGGATTAATCTCCAAAATACACAAACAGCTCATGGAGTTCAATATCAAAAAAAACAAACAATCCAATTAAAAATTGTGGGGAAGACCTAAATAGACATACAGATGGCCAAGAGGCACATAAGAGATGCTCAACAACACTAATTATTAGAGAAATGTAAATAAAAACTACAATGAGGTATCACCTCACGCTGGTCAGAATGGCCATTATCAAAAGATCTAGAAACAGGGCTTCCCTGGTGGCGCAGTGGTTGAGAGTCCGCCTGCCAATGCAGGGGACGCGGGTTCGTGCCCCGGTCCGGGAAGATCCCACATGCCGCGGGGCAGCTGGGTCCGTGGGCCATGGTCGCTGAGCCTGTGCGTCCAGACCCTGTGCTCTGCAACGGGAGAGCCCACAACAGCGAGAAGCCCGCGTAACGCAAAAAAAAAGAAAAAACTAGAAACAATAAATGCTGGAAAGGGTGTAGTGAAAAGGGAACCCTCCTGCACTGTTGGTAGGAATGTAAATTGATACAACCACTATGGAAAACAGTATGGAGGCTCCTTAAAAATCTAAAAATAGTACTACCATATGACCCAGCAATACCACTACTGGGCATATACTCTGAAAAAACCATAATTCAAGAAGAGACATATACCACAATGTTCATTGCAGCACTATTTACAATAGCCAGGACATGGAAGCAACCTAAATGTCCACTGACAGATGAATGGATAAAGAAGATGTGGCACATATGTACAATGCAATATTACTCAGCCATAAAAAGACACAAAATTGAGTTATTTGTAGTGAGGTGGATGGACCTAGAGTCTGTCATACAAAGTGAAGTAAGTCAGAAAGAGAAAAACAAATACCATATGCTAATGCATATATATGGAATCTAAAAAAAAAAAAAAAATGGTACTGATGAACCTAGTTGCAGGGCAGGAATAAAGATGTAGACATAGAGAATGAACTTGAGGACATGGGATGGGAGGGCGAAGCTGGGGCGAAGTGAGAATAGCATCAACATATATACACTACCGAATGTAAAACAGTTAGCTAGTGGGAAGCAGCAGCATAGCACAGGGAGATCGGCTCAGTGCTTTGTGATGACATAGAGGGATGGGATTGGGAGGGTGGGAGGGAGGCTCAAGAGGGAGGGGATATGAGGACATATGTATGCATATGGCTGATTCACTTTGGTGTACAACAGAAACTAACACAGTACTGTGAACCAATTATACTCCAGTAATGATCTATTTTTTAAAAAATGGTTTGGTATTATCTGGTACAGTAATTCTTTACATATCTTGCAACACAGTATTCTAGTCCTTGGATCCAGAGATACTCAGTACATGGCTATATCATGAAACATGCACAAGAATGTATATAACACAATTGTTAACAATAGTCAAAAACTGGAAACAGTCCAAATGTCTCTTAACAGTAAACTGTCATATAAATTATGGTATTTTTCTGCAATAGAATAATCTGGTTTGACATGGATAAATCTCGA
This sequence comes from Lipotes vexillifer, assembly GCF_000442215.2. Taxonomy (NCBI): domain Eukaryota; kingdom Metazoa; phylum Chordata; class Mammalia; order Artiodactyla; family Lipotidae; genus Lipotes; species Lipotes vexillifer. The sequence continues at coordinate 1,376,176 of NW_006794958.1, read as the reverse complement.
TAGCATAACTTTTAGTGAAAGAAGAAAGTCAAAGAATTATACATGTAGTATGACCCTTTATGTAATTTCCAAATTATTTTACGTAGTTTAGAGATACTTACATAGATAATGAACTATAAGGTAAAGCAAGAGAATAATTATCACATAGTTCAGAAGAGTGGTTACCTCTGGAGGGAGAGAAAGCCTATGACCAGGAAAGGAAACAAAGGGAGTTTTTTAAGGGACAGGCCACATTCGCTTTCTTACTGTGGTGGTTACAGTAGGAATACTTCATTTCAAATTATTCTTTAAGAGACTTATACTTTCATAATTTCGGTTGTATGGCGTTTTTCACAATAAAAATAAAAGATTTTTAATGTAATCAAAGTATTTCTCTCTACACATATCAACATATATAATCAAATTTAAAAGTACTTAAATCTAACAAAAAGTGTAAATATTCTGTGGAAAAACCATAAAAGTATGCTGAAATACATTACAGCTGGCATGAATAAATGGAAATTTCCATTCCTATAGAATAGAGGACTCAATTTTGTAAAGATGTCAAGTTGATCTATAATTTAATCAATTTCACACAAAAGCATTTTATTGTACAATTGTGAAGCTGAGTTTAAAATCCACAATTAACTGTAAAATTGCAATAATAGCCAAAACATATTTTTAACGGAGAAAATAATAAGAAACTGTACTACTAGATATCAAGATTTATTGGAATCAAATAGAGAGTGCAGAAATAGATCCATACATAACTGGACACTTGATTTATTCCTTTGTAGATTAATGGAGAAAAGATTGACTTTTCATTAAAAGAGTGAGGATATTTACTATCCTTAAGAGAAAAAAAGGATTTCCTTATATCACACCAAGCTCAAAAACCAGGCCCAAGTGAATTAAAGAATTAAATGTGTAAAACAAAAATATAAAACTTTTAGAAGACAATATATAACAATATCTTTATGATCTTAAAATCATAATACTTGAACAAATTTAAAGTATAATGAGAGCAGAGAAGATTTTTACTGGGTTAAAAATTACTGCCGCCAATTAAAAGTTATATAAAGATAGTGAAAGGACAAAACAGCAACTTGGAGAAAATACTTGCCATATATACTATTGAAGTAAATATTTGTAGCTAGAATATATGAAAATTTTTTTTAATAAATAAGAGAAAAGCAAACAACCTAAAAGAAAAATGAAGACATAACATGAAAAATATTGGTAGAAATGACAATACAAATAAATATAAAGATAATTGTTCAACCACATTAATCATCCTAAAAATGCAAATTATATTTTTACCAATTTGATGGCATATCACAACCATCAGATTGGCAAAAAAAAAAAAAAAAAGAAAAAAAGAAAGAAAGGAAAGAAAGATATTTATTAACAAAATAACAAAAGGGCACCAAGAATGGAATGGAATGGTGGGTTCTCTGCTAGGGAGGTAGTAAAATGTACAGCAAAGACTTTATAGACAAGATTGATCGAACTCAGTGTTGAAATTGTTTTACAGAAGGATAGTACAAAAGGGTTTTCCATATGGAAAGACCAGCGTTATTAGCACAAAAAAGAAAAATCAGAAGATAAAAGCAGAGCTTTTGTGTGCTAATATTATGATGGAGTTTAGCATGTGTCTAATATGATCTGATTTTAATTCCAAAAAAATCAATCTGGCAGCAGAGAATTTGTTAAGAGAAATACAAAACCCAAAGAAGAGAGACTACTTTTGAAACTATTCTAGTAATTCACGTACAATATGATAGATGCTTTAATTATCAGTAGCTCTAGGGATAGAAAAGAAAGGCTAGGTATGATAGATGATACAGAAGCTGAATCTATAAAACTTGATGATTGAATGGGGATAAAGAATGAAGGAGGGGGGGGCGGTGGAAAGATGGCGGAGGAGTAAGACGCGGAGATCACCTTCCTCCCCACAAATACACCAGAAATACATCTACATGTGGAACAACTCCTACAGAACACCTACTGAATGCTGGCAGAAGACCTCAGACCTCCCAAAAGGCAAGAAACTCCCCACGTAGCTGGGTAGGGCAAAAGAAAAAATTAATTAAAAACAGAGACAATAGAATAGGGACGGCACCTGCACCAGTGGGAGGGAGCTGTGAAGGAGGAAAGGTCTCCACACACTAGGAAGCCCCTTCGCGGGCAGAGATTGCATGAGG
>NW_006794958.1:1333525-1371584 GCF_000442215.2 Lipotes vexillifer | reverse complement strand
CCCACCACCACCCCAGCCTCCCACTTTTCTTCCTAAGGAAAGCTCTAAAATAGAGTTTCAAAGGTTTCAACTCTCTTAACCAGTAGGCCCCCGAGATTCTGCCTTTTTGTGGGCACATGGCATTGACCTTATCTGCAGATCATCTCCGTGGATTATGTTTTCACTAGACATGCCCCTGGGGAAAAATATTGTCCAAAAAAAGGTCCTGTTCTAGACCCACCCAGAATGACATAATATTAAGTGTTTTCCATCTTCAACAGTGATACTCTTTTGAGAACTCACAGCCAGTTTGAATTTAGCTAAGTCCAATGTTTTCTTTCTCTTTTTGGTTCATAATTTCCCAGGGGCCTGCTACCTTCGTGCTTAGCTGAAAATGCAGCATTCTCCAGCAGAGAATGCTCTCTGGTATATTTAAAGCAATTAGGTCCCGGGACTTCCCTGGTGGTGCAGTGGTTCAGAATCCGCCTGCCAATGCAGGGGACACGGGTTCGAGCCCTGGTCCGGGAAGATCCCACATGCCGCAGAGCAGCTAAGCCCGTGCGCCACAGCTACTGAGCCTGAGCTCTAGAGCCTGCGAGCCAGAATTACTGAGCCCATGTGCCCCAACTACTGTAGCCCACGTGCCTAGAGCCCGTGCTCCGCAACAAGAGAAGCCACCACAATGAGAAGCCCGCGCATAGCAACGAAGAGTAGCCGCCGCTCGCCGCAACTAGAGAAAGCCGCGTGCAGCAACGAAGACCCAACGCAGCCAAAAATAAATAAACTAATTTAAAAAAAGAAAAAAAGCAATTAGGGCCCTGAATGAGAAGTTCAGTTATAGACAAAGATAAAAGATCAAATTTTAATTAGCTATGGAAATATTATTTTATTAAAGATAGAGTAATTATAAATTATTATAAAGTTATTTTATAAATTGAAAAGAAAAACAAAACCTTTCATTTTATGGGCTCTGTCTATATTTTGCCTTTACCTCATCATTTCACTTAATTCTCTCAAACACTGAGTTGAACGCTCTTATTCCTGTGTAAGGTATTTGCAATTGTGCTACAAATAGGTGACCAACTAGGGCTGAGGGGTTTCTTGGGATGTGGGACTGGCAGCTAAAAGTGGGCAAGTCCCAGGCAAACTGGGACAAATTGGTCACCCTAGAAACTACCCATCTATTTAGTAGCCTAAAACAGAATGATCATTTCTCACAGTTCTGTGGGCTGAATGGGTGGTGGTTCTGCTGTTTTCACCGGAACTCTCCATATGGCTGCTTGGCTGAGGCTGGATGGGATAAGATGTCTGGGGCCTCACCAGAGATGGCTGGCCCTCTTCCTCCATGGAATCTTTCATCACAGCACGGGGGCCTCAGGGTTCCACAGGGTAAGTGTGGAAGCTGCAGGGCCTCTTGAAACCATGCTCAAAAGTTAAGTATTGCCGCTTCGACCACATAGAGTGATGCAGACTCAGCGCCAGCCCAATTCAAGACATGAGAAAATAGACTTCAACTTTCAAAAAATCTTATTGAAAGATTCATTATTGATGAATTGGGAGATTGGGACTGACGTATATACACTAATATGTATAAAATGAATAAGTAATAAGAATTTGCTGTATAAAAAAATAAATAAAATTCAAAAATTCAAAAAAAAGGTAGAATATATACATTATGTGTAAGGAGTGAAAAAATATCACTAGAGATCTACATCATTAGAAGGATTAAGAGAATATAATAAACAACTTTGCTAAAAAATTTGATTACTTTCTTGAAATGGGCAAATTCCTTGAAGACAAAAACTCCAAAGCTCACTCAAGAAGGAGATTACTTGAATTAGCTCTATGTGTGTTAAATAAATTTAATTAATTAAAAAAAATCTTATTGAAAGATAGTGGACATACAATATTATGTTAGTTTCATGTGTACTACATAGAGATTTGACTTGCATACATTATGAAATGATCACACGAGAAATCTAGTAACCATCTGTCCACATACAAAGTTATGACAGTATTATTGACCATTATTGTGCTATACATTCCATCCTCAGGCTTATTTATTTTATAACTGGAGGTTTATACCTCTTAATCCTCTTCAGCTATTTCACCCACCCTCCCCTCTGGCAGCCATCCATTTATTCTCTGTATCTATGAGTCTGTTTTCATTTTGTTTAGTTTTTTAGATTCTGCATATAAGTGAGATCACATGTGGTATTTGTCTTTGTCTGACTTATTTAGTATAATGCCCTCTAGATTCATCCATGTTATTGCAAATGGTAAGGTTTCTTTTTTATGGCTGAGTAGTATTCCATTGCATTCCACACTTTTGATGGGAGGAGTTGCAGAGAATATGGTCATTTTTAGTCCATCACAATCCCCATCATATACATGAGATTCAGTAAATTTAAGTAACTTTTCCAAGACTACATAGCTCTTAAGTGGCAATTCGAGCCTTTGAACCCAGGTCTGTGTGTTTGAAAAACCCATGAGTTTTTCTGGGTTTGAGTCACCATGCCCTGGTGGGGTATAACTACAACATTCGATAATCCAGAGAGCAAATGGGTATTTTCCTGCAGTGCTGGTGTGGAGTGGTGGAGAACGGAGAAAGAGACATAGAAGCAGTGATCTGTGATGTCTGGATTACTGGCATCACAAGTTTGTCCAGTCTGTTTGGAGAATATATTTGCCTGATACTTGCCTGATTCTGTAAATATGTTCGGGCTCCTGCTGTTCTCCTGCCCCGTACTTGAGTACAAGCTTATTTCTAAAAGTAAATTCTTCAGTGGGACTCAGATATTCTATATTCTTGGCCTTGATGTTTCTCTTTCTCTTATGCATTGTAACATTCTTTTTCTACATAAGCCTTTGGATCATCTACAGTTTGAGAGTTTGAAAGACAGTTGTCCCAAGTCGGTTGTTTTCAAAGAGTGGGGGGTCCCTGAGTCCCTTTCAGGGAGTCCATGAGGTCAAAACTATTTTTATAATGCCAAGGTATTATTTGCTTTTCTCTGCTTTCATTCCATCTAGGGTGTAAAGTGGAGTTTTCCAGAAGCTAAGTAATGTGTGATACTGCAACAGATTTTAGTGGAAGCAGATATGAGAATTCCACTCCTTCCTACTAAGACATTAAAGGGACTTGAAAAAAAAAAACTAATGAAGTCTTCTCTTTTGTTCCTTTTTTTAAAAAAAGTTACTTTTTATTAAAAATGTATTTTTATGTTAGCATATTAAGAGTTTGCTGTGATTTTTAAATTAATACACAAATATTTTTAAAGTTTCTCATTTTGTTTCTCATAGTAATAAAATAAATTTTAACTTACTTTTAATTAAAAATTAATAATAGTCACAGAAGCTCTTTGGAGTCCTCAATTTAAGATAGAGTTCTGAAAGCAAAAAGTTTTCATTATTTTATTAGCTGCCATTTGCAAAGCTTGGGCAATTTGCTCTCTTTTAATCCTCCCAGCAAACCTATCAGGAAGGTACCCCATTAATCTCCTCCCAGAGGCATAAACTAGGGCTCAAAATCATTAGCCACACAGCTTGCATGCTGTGCAGCTAGAATTTGAAGCTAGTTCTATCTGACCCCAAAATCAAACTTGAAGGAATCAGTAACCTCCTTGCATGCAATATACCTGTTGCTTTCCTGGACAGAGAGGTTGAAGCAGAGGTCAAGAAGACTGGATGAATTATTTGAGATGGCTCAGGCAGCTAAAAGCCAAGACCTTCTGCTGTCTGTTCTACTCCTCATAGGGACTTGTCCTTTCAAATGGCAATTCCTTTTGTGAGAAAGGAATGCCTTCAAATTCAAATGATACTATGAACCTGGTGGAGGTCTGTTCCCCTTATAACAGGCATTTCTAATAGCACAGTATGCAGACTTTGCTGAGCACTCAACAAGGAAGAAACGTTTGTCCAGTTATCACATTCTAAACTGCCAAAATACATGTGCATTGCCTTAAGTTTTTCAATTATGTTACAGGTCAGCTTGTGCATTTTATCTGTTCGACTCTCTTTTGTAAAACAATTACAATGGTAAAAACAAAGAAACTATTGAGTACTTAACTATGCGTCGGTCACCGAGAGGAAGACTTGATACCAAGGTCTCTCTGAATCCTCACAAGAATACTCCCAGGCTGGCAGTGGGGTGTCCTACCTGCTTTACAGATAAGGAGATGGGCTTGCCGAGGGGAAGCTACTTGCCTGAGGTCACCCAGCTAGTAAGTAGGCGGTGAGTCAAGTATCAGACCCAGGTCCGGGTGGTTCCCAGGCTAAGATTCTTAACCAGCATGCATTGCAAGATCCTAAAAGGCAATGTCAATCTGTCTGTGGAAAGGAGTTCCCCAAAGTAAACTTGAAGTAGCCCAGGTAAATTAGGAAAGGGTCACAATTTTATGGTCAGAGATTTTAAGGAAAAACCAAGTGATGCAACCTCTTCATGTAATAAGAAAACAGATACAATTCTTTAATTTTGTCCTTAGCTTAACCCTTCACTAACATCCAGCAGCTCGGAGTGTACAGAGAAAGGCAGTAAATTCCTCATCTGTATCCCAGTGTGCCAACTGTTTTGGTTTTAATTGTGTCAGGTGTGTCTTCCTTCTGCCTGGAGGTCCTTCCTTAGGTTTGAAAATATCATGATCACATCAACAGTGTGAGAGGTGGTGGGAGAGCTGAGGTTCCACATGTGTCAACAACAGATGTGCACGTCTCCTGGAGCACTGGAAAAAAGAGTAATAGGAGTTCCCTTAGGGCTGTGCTCCACGTGCCCCAGGAGGGGATAAGGACGAAAGCCTCTGTAATTTATATTGACTGCTGAGGTAACCAGGTGCTTTCAGCAAGCATTCCAGTTGCAAATTTGGGTTTTAACAACCTTCCCAACAACCTCTGGGGAGGGAGGGAGACAAAGAGGGAAGAGATATGGGAACATATATATATGTATAACTGACTCACTCTGTTATAAAGCAGAAACTAACACACCATTGTAAAGCAATTATACCCCAATAAAGATGTTAAAAAAATAAAAAAATAATAAAATAAAATAAAAGTCACCTGGGTGTGTATACGTATAACTGATTCATTTTGTTGTAAAGCAGAAACTAACGCACCATTGTAAAGCAATTATACTCCAATAAAGATGTAAAAAAAAAAAAAAGTCAAAAAAAAAAAAGAATGAAGGATATGGAGGTGTCTATAATGAATATAAGAAATAGAAAAGTATTGATTGTTTTTAACTAAAGAGTAAAAGGACTAGATTTGTATTTTTTAAATATCATCCTGAAGACTGTATTTGGGAAAGTGGGGAGATTGGAAGTAAGGAAACAGTTTAAGAGATAAATACAATGTTTCAGATAAAACTTGTTGGAAAACCAAAGTACTATAAATGAATAAAAGTAACATATTATAAACGTTTTGCTAAGACTCACCAATCCTCCTAAATTGTTCAGCAGTTCAGGTAATTCACATAGAAATGAATGGCAGAGTCAGACATGGCCTAGGAATATATCTCTAGTAACTTTGAATAGTCGGGGAAGAATCTGAAATTTTCAGGCATATGTATGCTTTATATATCAGTTTTCCCACTTGAAACTAATTACTTTGCCAGGAAAGATACATTAAAAAAGCAGAATTCCTTATTTTGGGCCATGATTGGCTACTTCAGAAAAATTTCAAAGTTAACAAAGATTATCTCTTAATGTTTAGGAAAACTATGTTTGACAAGAATACTTTATTTATTTACTAAATGTGTATTGCTCCCCTATTTCCCATATATAGATACTTAACATATGAAACATATGTTATATACATATATATGGATATAGAGCCATATATGTAATATATATAATTGTATACAATTGTATAATAAATGGATAATAATTGTATACAATGTATAATATGCAATATATGTAATACACATATATTACCCTTATGTATATACATATTACTCAGGCCATGTGCCACAAATTATATAAGACAGCATAATTAAATGTATTCATTGTCATAATTATGTAATAGGATTTCAGCAGAAACATGAAGAAAAGCATACAAAAATCTGTGTGTGACAATCACATAGGTTCAATAGAGAAGGTAATGTCTAAGTGGAGACCTAGTTGATGAATAGGAGGCTGATGTATAAATAAGTTAGTGATAGACACATGTTGGCAAAAACAGCAGAGGCAAGAGTACACATTTTACTAGTTCAAATTGCCAAAATGGATAGCACAGGGAATGGAAGGAGAAAGGAGCAAAGGCTGTGGCTAAACAGGATTTTGGGATTTTTATCTTGTGAAAGTGGGAAGATTCTGAGCTTTGAACTGAGGCTTATCTCCTCATTTCTGGTTTAGAAAGAGGATCAGTAAGAGTATGAGGCAAATTGGAGCATTAGGATTAATGCTGAATAAAAAGAACATGATCTCTGCCCTCATACCGCAAGAGAAGGATCTGATCTGAAACAAAAAATTCATTCATTAAATGTTAATATGGAACATCCAAGTGAAAACCACCTTTAGACTCAGACGAAAGAGTCCCACTCTGGGCTTCACATATCAGGAACACAAAAAAAATAAATGTGTTAAAGCACACTTCCATCCCTTGGGATCTGTTGCTCAGCACTGACAACACAAACTATACCCCTAAATTTTTGTTCTCATTACTAACTTGCCTTATGCTCCAGGGAAATGGTTTTCTGCATCTCTTAGTTTATTCCAATTATACAAAAGGTGAATGTGTCCAAATATCATAAAAGTTTGTGGATTAGAGCTTAACCAGCTCCAAATAACAGCTAAAGGAGCATCAAATGTTTTCACCTGCTCTTACTTTTTGCTTTCTGCCATGAAAACAGCAACTCCCAAAGGGCTTCTCCTTCAGAATGGGTCCCAGAATAAGACACAGGGAGAAGAGCCAAAACAGCAAACCACCAGTAGCTGACTTGTAAAAGTAAATGTTTATTTTTATAATCTACTGAGATTTGGGGGTAATTTTTTACTGCAGTAAAGCTGACTAATAAAATTAGAAAGGAATGAAGGCAAAGAGGGAATGACAGAGATAGAAATAAAGACAGTGAGTACTCTTTAAAGAATCCTGAGGGTGAAAAGAAACTGTCAACTTTAAGGAAATTTGGGAGAGAAGAAAATTATTGTTTTGAAAGAGTAGAGAACTGAGTATGTTAAAATACTAATCTAATGTGAAAGTCCTGTTAAGGAGAGCATATTGAACACACAGAAGGAATAATCCAGAGAATGAGGTCCCTAAAAAATTGAGATGAGATGGAGTTCAGAGTAGAGATGGAAAAGTTCTCTTTCAGGGTAAAGGAACACTTTTTTCTTTATAATTGATGGTCGAGAGGAAACATTGGGTACAGGTGCAGGTAAGTAAATAAGTGGGTTAAAAATTAAAACTCACTGTTTACCTTAACTATCACACTATTACCACACTCACAACACCAGACCTACAGATTTTCCATACCAAGATATTCTGACACTATCTGCCTAAAGTTAGTGCAGACCATACAGGTTAAAGGTTCACTCCCACAAGCCTGCCCCCATCTCTAGACATCCACCACAATTAGTAGGTCCCAGGTTACTCAAAACTTCTATCCAACTTGGCTACAAATCAGAGGTTGCTAAGACCCTCTCCTTGAATTCAATCATTTGCTAGAACATGTCACAGAACTCAGGAAAACACTTGCTAATTGATTACATGATAAAGGATACAAATGAAGATCCAGATGAAGACATACATGGGATGAGGTCTGGAAAGGTCCTAGGCAAAGAAGCTTCTGTGGAGTTAGGGTGTGCCACCCTCCCAACACATAGATGTGCTCACCAACCTGGAAACTCTCCAAACCCCACACTTCTGGGATGTTTATAGAGGTTTCATCACAGGCATGATCAATCATGAACACAATCTTCAGCCCCTCTTCCCTTCCCAGAGGATGCAGAGTGGGGCTAAAAGTTCTAATCATGGTTTGTTCTTTCTGGTGATTAGCCCCCATCCTGAAGCTACCTAGGAGCCCATAAAGAGCCACGTCTTTAGAACAAAAGATATTCCTATACCCCCAGGAAATTTCAAGGGATTTAGGAGCTTTGTGTCAGCAACCAGAGTCAAAGACCAAATATTAGAACAAAAGATATTATTAGTGCTCTCATCACTTAGGAAATTACAAGGATTTTAGGAGCTCTGTGCCAGGAACTTGGAAGCAGAGATTAATACATATTTTTTCTATCATTTCACAGCAGGGAAACAGGAGTTGAGGGATTTTTTTTCAGTGAAGAGATGAGGATAGCTGAGGCTGTGAAAAGGCAAGATGGGAAGAGATCCCAGTTTGAGGAAAGTTGAGAAGTACTAAGATAGTAAAAAAAAACAAACAAACAAAAAAAATAGAGATGTGCTTAGATAATACATAGAAAACTTTCGGGACACATTGAGAGACCAAATGAATTTGGAAACAATGATTTAAAAATCTGCCACACTTCTGAGGAGTGTTTAGTTAGATGTCTAAGAACTCCCCAGAAAAACTAAAATCCATCTAGGGTTGGTGTTTTCTAAGCTAGTGCAATGGAATCACGATACAAGATCTCAGAGGATATCAGTGAGAAAACTATTAAAGTGATGAAAATGGTATTTAAAACTGAGGGAGAAAATGAGGAATAAAGATGCTAAAAATAGATAAAAAGAAAATATCACAAGGAATGGGCATCCTCTGAATCCAGTGAAGAATGTAGTTGAAGTAATTAAACAAAAGTGGGTTATAAGAAATTGTGGCTATAGGACATTAAAATAGACAAAAATAGCTTAATTTAAAGAACTGAGTTCCTACTGAGATTTCCAACTTTTATGTAGGGTAGTATATGAGATCCATTCAGAAGCTCCCCCTCTATGTCACTCCAGGCAGCTCCTTACTCAGCTATTGTGTAATATCAACTAAGCTCATGTCAATTTTAAAAACTTACTAAAAAAGAATTCCAAACCAACTAGAGTGCTTTTAAAACTGTCTATTACTATTGATTTTCATTTCTTCCAAACACAGTATAAGTTTTCCTGATGAGAAATAGATTAGCTTGTTTCAATTCTAACTTTGATGAAAAAGTGAATAACAGACCAGAAACAAAATAAAAAGCAACTTAGTATGTTTGCTGTAACTGATTTTATCACATATTTTTCTTGGCACACTGCCAAGATTAAAAGCAAACATGCTGACATCCTCATATTATTTTTGGATCACAGGCATGGAATCTCTATAGGAGATAATCACAGAGAACCCACTTTTCCATTCTTCTTAACCTCAAAAACCTAGAAGTCATTGAAACTTAGGACTGTGCTATATTGGGCTCATATTGAGAAAGTCATTTTATAGCCCATTTGCCAAGAAGAGAAATTTTGAGGTTCAAAGTAACCTTCTATCATCTTCCATTCTTTTGAAATAATATGTTTTCCACCTCCATGAACATAATGTTTCCCCAATTTCAGTCTAAAATTGTTCAATCTGTGGTGAAGCTCTTTTGAAAGGGCAAGGGGAAGAGGTTATAAAAAGACCTAAGGAACCACAGAAATCTATTTAAACCCGGTCCTAATATCCATCTTTAGTCTTGGAGGTCTCGGCATGACTCTTTTCTATTACCATGGGTCTTAAAATACACAAGGATAAAAACAAATGGAGTCCATATTTTAAAATCTGGAAAATATCCTGATATATTTAAAGGTTAATTATTTTTTGTTAATTGGTATGCAAAGTGTATTACTAAAAAGAATTCATCTAATGAGCTCATTTCAGCTATAACCTTGTCTACCATTAGCTCTTTTGTTAAAACCACTTGGAAATAGGACCCATCTTTCTCATTTTGGTTTCTGATCTTAAGGCAGTGATGAGTAGGCAAAGCAAGTTTTCGAGGTCCATAAAATGATTCTTTCTATAAAAATAAGGAAATTAATCTTTTATCTAACAGTTTCAGGATGTCATCAGACTGAAGTTTTACATAATCTCCTGATACCTGGAGTCACAAGCTCACTAAAAGATACATACATACGTACATAAAAACGTAGGTAGATTTTGGAATTTTAAAGCCCTTTTCAACTCTCAAACACCTCTCATCTTAGACTTATGTATTGTTCTATGTTTCTTTGTTTTCACCTGGCTCTATTGTTGGTCTTGATTCCTTTGATGACATACTGTTTCTACAACTCTTTGTCACACAATAAACACTATTTTCTTCTTTTGTTTCCAAAAAAACCCACTAAGCAAAGAATGTTTTCCATACCAGACTTTCACTACCAAGAAATTTATCAACTGACATATCCTACCAGCCTAATATTACCTCCTTGCTAGGTCTTATATTTTCCTCTTTCTTCCATCCCTACATTTCTCGTCATCATCATATCCCTCTAGGGAGAAACTCAAATTCTTCTTTCTTGATTATGCAAAACAATTGTGGTCAACCTTTGATTTACCCTTTTTTATCTGGACTAGGAGCTGTGGTTGAGGTGGGAAAAAATACATCAAAGTGCTTCTTTTTTTTTAAACTTTATCTTATTGAAGTATAGTTAATTTACAATGTTGTGTAAGTATCAGGTGTACAGCAAAGTGATTCAGTTACACACACACACATATATGTATATATATAAATATATACACATTCAGATTCTTTTCCATTACAGGTTATTACAAGATAGTGAATATAGTTCCCTGTGCTATAGAGTAGGTCCTTGCTGTTTATCTAGTTTATATATAGTAGTGTGTATATGTTAATCCCAAACTCCTAATTTATCTCTCCACCCCCCACCTTCTCACTATCCTCTTTGGTATTTGTAAGTTTTTCTGTCTGTGGGTCTGTATTATAAATAAGTTCATTTGAATCTTTTTATTTTTTAGATTTCACATGTAATTGATGTCACATGATATTTGTCTTTCTCTATCTGACTTACTTCACTTAAGGTGATAATCTCTAGGTCCATCCATGTTGCTACAAATGGTATTATTTCATTTTTTTTTTGACTGAGTAATATTCAATTGTATATATATATACCACATCTTCTGTATCCATTCATCTGTTGATGGACATTTAAATTGCTTCCATGTCTTGGCTATTGTAAATAATGCTGTTATGAACATTGGGGTGCATGTATCTTTTTCAATTATAGTTTTCTCCAGAAATATGCCCAGGAGTGAGATCACTGGATCATATGGTAACTCTATTTTTATTTTTTTAAGGAACTTCCATACTGTTCTCCATAGTGGCTGCACCAAGTTATATTCCCACCAATAGTGTAGAAGGGTTCCTTTCTTCCACACTCTCTCCAGCATTCATTATTGGTAGACATTTCAGATGATGGCCATTCTGACCAGTGTGAGGTGATACCTCACTGTAGTTTGGTTTGCATTTCTCTAATTAGTAACAATATTGAGCATCTTTTCATGTGCCTATTGGCCATTTCTATGTCTTCTTTGTAGAAATGTCTATTTAGATATTCTGCCCATTTTTTATTGGGTTGTTTTTCTTTTTGAATTTAAGCTATATGAGCTGTTTGTATATTTTGGAAATTAATCCCTTGTCAGTTGCATCACTTGCAAATATTTTCTCCCAGTCTGTAGGTTGCCTTTCCATTTTGTTTATGGTTTCCTTTGCTGTGCAAAAGCTTTTGAGTTTAATTAGGTCCCATTAGTTTATTTTTGTTTTTATTTCCATTACGCCAGGAGAGAGATTCAAAAAATATTGCTGTGATTTATGTCAAAGAGTGTTCTGCCTATGTTTTCCTCTAGCAGTTTTATAGTATCTGGTGTTACATTTAGGTCTTTAATCCATTTTGAGTTTATTTTTGTATATGGTGTTAGAGAATGTTCTAATTTCAATCTTTTACATGTAGCTGTTTAGTTTTCCCAGCACCACTTATTGAAGAGACTGTCTTTTCTCCATTGTATATTCTTGCCTCCTTTGTCATAGATTAACTGACTGTAAGTGGATGGGTTTATCTCTGGGCTTTCTCTCCTGTTCCATTGATCTATATTTCTGTTTTTGTGCCAGTACCATACTGTCTTGATTACTGTAGCTTTGTAGTATAGTCTGAAGTCAGGAAGCCTGATTCTTCCAGCTCCATTCTTCTTTCTAAAGATTGCTTTGGCTATTCAGAGTCTTTTGTGTTTCCATACAAACTGTAAATTTTTTTGTAAAAAATGCCATTGGTAATTTGATAGGGATTGCATTGAATCTGTAGCTTGCCTTGGATAGTATGTTCATTTTAACAATATTGATTCTTCCAGTCCAAGAACATGGTATGTCTTTCCATCTGTTTGTCTCATCTTCAATTTCTTTCATCAATGTCTTATAGTTTTCAGAGTACAGGTATAGGTCTTTTGCCTCCTTAGGTAGGTTTATTCCTAAGTATTTGATGCAATGGTAATTGGGATTGTTTTCTTAAATTCTCTTTCTGATATTCTGTTGTTAGTGTCTAGAAATGCAACAGATTTCTATATATTAATTTTGTATCCAGCAACTTTACCAAATTCATGATGAGCTCTAGTAGTTTTCTGGTAGGGTCTTTAGTATTTTCTATGTATAGCATTATGTAATCTGCAAACAGTGACAGTTTTACCTCTTCTTTTCCAGTTTTGATTCCTTTTATTTCTTTTTCTTCTCTGATTGCTGTGACTAGGACTTCCAAAACTATGTTGAGTAAAACTGACAAGAGTGGGCATCTGTGTCTTGTTCCTGATCTTAGAGGAAATGCCTTCAGCTTTTCACCATTGAGTTGGCTGTGGATTTGTCATATATAGCCTTTATTATTTTGAGGTATGTTCCCCCTATGCCCACTTGCTGGAGAGTTTTTATCATAGATCGTTGTTGAATTTTATCAAAAGCTTTTTCTGCATCTATTGAGGTGATCATATGGGTTTTATTCTTCAGTTTGTTAATGTGGTGTATCACATTGATTGATTTACAGATATTGAAAAATCCTTGCATTCCTGGAATAAATCCCACTTGATCATGGTGTAAGATCCTTTTAATGTATTGCTGGAGTCAGTCTGCTAGTATTGTGTTGAGGATTTTTGCATCTATGTTCATCAGTGATATTGGTCTGTAATTTTCCTTTTTTGTCATATCTTTGTCTGGTTTTGGTATCAGTGTGATGGTGGCCACTTTCTTAAACAAAAGAATCATCCAACCACAATGATTATTTTAACATTCATCTAGAAGGCATCCATATTTTGTTTGCCATGGCCATTTATTTATACTATTATCTAAGCATTGAAAGTTGGCAGTCTGATAGGGAAGGCCAGCTGTGTATAAATTTTTGGCAGAGAAAGTAGATGACTGCTGCTACATTATGACAAAACTGCCTAAAGCTAATTTCAAATACTAAGTATATATAATTATTTGTGGTAAGAGGTCCACTGAGTAAAAGCAGAATGTTTATAAATGCATCCTAGGTCAACAAGTATCCAAAACATCTGGATTAAAAGCAAAAAGGAGTATATCATATGGCGAGCAGCTGACATTTTTCCAACCGCCTCAGAATGGTTTCTCTGGGTTAACTTCAATAATTTTCTTTCAATCTGGTCCACTTTGTCCTAGCCCTCCCACATAGCTCAAACCAAATAAGCACTTCTTAACAGCAGGCACTTGAAAGGAAAATAAGCCTATTTAGAGAGCACATGAACAAAAGGGGAAAGTAGAAGTAATGTCAAGTATCAAAAACTTCCCAGTATTTCATGCCTCCCCCTGAATGGAAGATTTACACAGGTCTCCCACTCAGAATCAATGCACTTACATGTTTTCCATGGCTCCTCTGGACATACTGCAGCTTCATGCATCCCTCTTTTGCTGTCTCAATTAAAACTAAAGTGTGAATACCAGGCAAGATGAATGTAATTGTATCTCTAGCAGCACTAGTCCATGCTCTGGGCTTTGGACTTTTATAGTGTCTCTCATCTCGTCCTAATGCTCCCCCTTTTGAATGTGGGGGCATATTTCTCGTTTGTTTTTGCTCTCAAAACTCGGTCAGAAGGAGAAGGATTTGGATATTACTGACTCAACTTCTTTGTCTATCATATTGACTGTCTGACCTATAACATGATATGAATTAAGCTTCATTTTTTTTCCTTAGGGTAGAAAACCATATCCAAAAGAAGAGTCAAATAGAGGATCCCAAGTTTAAGTACTTATAAATAGAACTTCAATATATGTCTGAGATATATATATATATATATATATATATATATATATATCAATAACCATACGTTTTCCAGTATTCAGGTTTCTTTGTACTCAGAACCACCACATTACTTAAAACACAAATGTTTAATGTCACATAAGCAGAAATCTCGAAGCAATGCCTTAATGATCACTCTCATCTAGTAATCTTGAAACTGTGTTATAACAGCAATAGTGTGTATATAGCCTTTTTTTTTTTTTACCATGTCAGCATTTTGTTTCTCCAGGAACTAAAAATAGTGCAGCATACTTGCTTTTTTAGTGCTATTTTCCTTATAATATTAAGTATAGCTCTGCCCAAAAGTCAAAGGGTTGAAGGAAGTAAGAGCTACCAATACTGAAAAGACAAAGAACCACTAAATCTTAAAAGTGCATTTTGATTGGATATTATTGAGCTCTACATGTACTGCCACTCCAACTTTGAGCCTGCTTAGCAAAGAACTAGTGTCAGCAACAGTGCTAAGATATCAGCATCATTCACACACATACTCTCTAATAAGCCATACCCAGATTCGAACCAGCCCTACATATTTTACATTATGACAAGAACATTAATTTAAGTTGAGGCAGCTTAGCATAATAGAACTTACACAGTAAAACACTTAAGCTTTTGACCCCTTGATTACAATAAGCCTCCAGATTCTCATACGTAAAACAGTGATAAAAGGAGTATAAATCTCAGGAGTTTTCTGAGGATTATATGAGATATTGCAAGTAAAGCACTGAATAAAGTAAAGGAGCAAAAATACATAAAGGTTAGCTATGAATATTATTATTTCTTTTTGCCTTTTCATTAAATTGGCACTGGGTGGTGAACAGTGTATAATGATACATAAAAAGCAAGTGGAATTTTTATATTTGTAAGAATATTTAACATTTTCTCATTAGTATTATTCTAAGGTCAATGACGTACAGGAATCAGTGATATTTTCAGTCAATTACATTTCCCCTTTTGGTATCTCTTCATGTAAAATCCTATATTCCTACACACACAAAAAAAAACTGTCTGCCCATGTTTGGTAAACTCTGTTCTGACATGGGAGTATTCTTCCTGGTATTTCATAAGGCCATTAATTCATTGCACTAACCATTCATGTGAATTTAAAAAATAAAATAAACTTTGGATACCTGGGTGAGCAAAAATCTGTGTGGAAATTGGAGGTTCTATGAGTATAATAAATAAGTCCAGCACTAAAAAGAGACATATGCTTTTCCTGTAAATGTCAACATAGTCATGATTAATTTTTAGGCATACTTAAAAAAAATAATAATGGAAAAAGTAAAAGCGTTCACAACCACCCAGTCCCAAAGTTACAGATAATAACAGCATGCTGGAAGAGTAAGATAAACACCAACATGATGTGAATGCATGATAAATAACTCTTCTGTGAAGGAGAAAACATAAATATTGATTAACTTCAAAAATTAAAATTACAATCACAGAAGAAATAACATGAATAACTAATAAAGATATGAAGAAATGCTTAAACTCATTTTTAAAAAAGAAAACCAAATTAAAACAATGTGATATAACTTCATACCCATAATATTAACAAGTATTAAAATGCTAGGTAGCATAAATTGTTGGAGAGATTGTGGGAATATGGGAATGTTCATGTAGTACAGATGGTAATTTAGAATGTGCAGCTATTACGGAGAGCAATCTGACAGTACTCAGTCAGACTACATATATAAATACTCTAAGAAGTAGCATTCCTTTTCCTAAGCATATATCCTAGAGAAATTGCCCCCAGGTCCAAAAGGGAAGACTATTACAGCATTGCTTATCATGGTGGGAAACTGGAGGCAATTTGGAGGACCATTCCTGGGGAATGGACATAAAAACATGGTAGATGCAAACCATGGAATACTGGAAGGCTATAAGAAGCAATAGGCTAAATGTAAATGTAATTTAAATAGTTCATAGAAGCATGGCTGTGTAAAAATTATAAGATAAAAATGAGACCTATAACATAACAGCTTATAAAATAAAAATACATACCTATAAAAATAGCATGTATTTTTCAAGAATACACATATAATAAAAGAATAGAAAATAAATATATTAGAATGATTACCTTTTTAGGCTAGTGGTAGACAACATGATAAGAGATAAAGATATGAGACTTCATAAATATGTTTAAAAAAATGGGGGGCTGTTTTACATTTCTATTGCTACATAAAATATTACCACAAACTTAGCAATTTAAAATAATTCAAATTCATTACTTCACAATTCCTGTATGTCAGAAGTACAGACAGGGCTCAAGTGGATTCTCTGCTCCAGGTCTCATAAGACTGAAATCTAAGTGACAGCTGGAGCAAGGGTCTCATCTGAGGCTCAGAGCCCTCTTCCAAACTAATGTGGTTATTGGCAGGAGTCATTTCCCTGCAGTTGTAGAAGTCATAAACTGTACCATCAAGACCATCAGAATAGCATCTCTCTGATGCTTCAACTTCTTTTAAAGGGCTCATCTGATTAAATCAGGCCCATACAGAACAATCTCCTCTTTGATTAATTCAAAGTTAACTGATTAGTAACTTAATCACAGGAGTATTAGCCCATCATATTCACTGGTCCTATCCATGTTTAAGAGAATTTGATAAAACAGGGCATGTACATTCAAATTTTATAGTATATAATTTTTTTTTTTTTTTTTTTTCTTGCGTTATGCGGGCCTCTCACTGTTGTGGCCTCTCCCATTTGCGGAGCACAGGCTCCGGACGCGCAGGCTCAGCGGCCATGGCCCACGGGCCCAGCCGCTCCACGGCATGTGGGATCTTCCCGAAACGGGGCACGAACCCGCGTCTCCTGCATCGGCAGGCGGACTCTCAAGCACTGCGCCACCAGGGAAGCCCTATAGTATATAATTTTATAAATTTTCAAATAAATATTTTAACAGTGATATCAAGCAGATAAAAATGAGTAAAGATATAGAATACTAAAACATTATCATTAATAACTTTGACTTAATGAACACACATAGAACTTTGCATCCAAAAATTGTATTATTAAAAAAAAAAGGATTTTTACAGATGTGCAATACAAATTAGACACAAAAGGAAAACATGGAAACTTGCATAGCTCTATTGATATCAGAAGAAATAGATGATATTACATACTTACTAATACCACTTTGGTTAAATCTAACTTAAATATTAGTACCGTAAGAAAGTAAAAGAAACAAATAATACAGTTTTGAAAAGTACTTTAAGAAACTGTCATTATTATGTATATGTCTGCATAACTGTTGAGAGAAATGATTAGAATTAATAAGATTGAATTTATTTTAATATTATTATTAAAAAGTTAGTTTGTTATAAAGTAAAAGTTATTTTTTTTATATATAGTAACAACAGGCAGGTAGATAGAAAAGAAAAAAAAAGAAACAGGAGTCGAGGGAAAGGTTTTAGAAGCAGTTATGATTGGATTCTGAGCCAGCAGCTTATATTGTTTACTAATGCCTTGTGTTTATTAATATCTACTTAGCCTCAGCCTTATACTTATTATTTCCATTCCACAATCTAATTCTATTGTGCCCTTCCAATTACATATTTCATTAAATCACATAATAACCAGTTCAGGCAGTCCAGGCTAAGAGTACCACGGTCAGCTGTTGAGTTGTCTTCCATGGTCCATGGAGAATACTTGTCAGTGAAGAAGGGCATGGCCTTTCTCTAAAAACCTTAGAGATTGTATTGTGCTTTCTCTAAGTCACTTGACAGACACATCTATGTCTGCCATAGATCCTCCCAATACTAGGTCCTAGACCCAAATAGCAGGGGGACTTGTGCTGCAGGTGGTCTTGCTCTATTCTCACTTTAGGCTAGGAGCTGTATGGTAGATCTAGAACTTGGGTCAGTGCAGCTCACCACGAGTTGTTATATGTTGTCTTCCAGATCTTATGAGACCTACTTACTACTGTGTCTCTGTCTTTATAGCAGGCAAGGTAAAGTGCAACAATTTTTTCTACTTTAGAAGGGATGTCTTAACATGATCCAAATAAATGAACATTAGAAATTTCACCCATGTGACAGGCCCCTGAGCTTTAATAAGATATAAAATCTACCTTCTAGAATTCATGTTTCTTATTAAGGCAAATAGGGTCCTTAGTTCTTTAAACTCACCAGGTCTGTAGTGGGATAGAAACTACAAATGCTTTGACATTCCTCCCATCGATATGTAAAATTGAATTCCCTTGAATTCCCTTGAATCTGGCTGGCCTTAGTGACTGACTGGCAATAGACATGATGCCACAGGACTTGCAGGGCTAAGTCAAAAGACTTGGAGACTCACTGCCTTGAACCTTTGAAATGTTCATTCTTTGTCACTGCCTCTTGGACACTCCCTCTCAAAACCCAGTAGCCATGCTGCAAGAAGTCCAGGTCACATGAAAAAGTCATGTGAGGTGTTTGGTCTATAGCTCCAGCTGAGTTCCCAGCTGATAGCCAATGTCAAGGCCAGCCATGTGAATGAACCATCTTGGATGTCCAGCCTAGACAGGCTTTCAAATGAGTAAATCCCCAACCAAAATATGAATGCAACCATCATGTGTTCTAGCCCTTCCCAAATTCCTTATCTCCAAAACTGAACAAAATTAAAATGATTGTTTTAAGCGGCTACGTAATGGGTAATTTGTTATGCAGTAATAGGATAACCAAAGAAAGGTCTAATTAGCATGACATCATCAGATATTCTCTGGGATGTCATCACTATCAAGTTATTCCCAGATTATATTATTATAGAAAGCAACAGAGTTGATGGGGCCCTGAGTCAAGAAATATATACTTTTGTCACTGTCATATGAGAGTAAAATGATTTTGATTTTCTTTAATGATATAGATGGATGAAAAAGTAAATTCTAGAGAAACAGTTTCATATAAGGTACTAGTGGCTATGCTTGTTTATGCCAGTAAAGATACAACAGCTGGAAATGGAGAAGAAACCAGCAAAGATTTAGAAAAAGAAAGGGTAAGACAAAATCAAGTGAAAAGGCCCTAAGCCAAGTGACAGAGTGTTTCACGAAACACTTACCTCTGGTGGGGAGTAATGAGATTACAGAATGAGGAGGAGTAGCTTTAATGATATTGGTGATGTTTGGTTTCATAACCTGAATAGTTTACAGTAGTAATCACTTTATTATTTGTTTTAGTATATAGTATTACTTTCATATGTAATAAATACCTCACAATAAAAAATGAAAATAAGTTAAAAATTCATTGCCAAGAAAAAACATTGTGGCATGGGAGAAAAGGGAAACAATTCTTTTGACAGGTTTCTATAGAAAATAATCCACCATGGAAGGCAATTATACTGTGAAATGAAGGAAAGAGAGACATACATTAACAGTTGAACTTGTCCCCATCTCTAGAAGCTATGTAACAGATATGCTACCCCAAACTTATTACTTGTACTTAACCCAAGACAAATTAGTAATTTGTGAAGTGTGCATTTGGCAAAAAGTTAAATATTCTATCTGTTAGAAAAGCATGATATGTTAAGCCTTACATAAATAACCAAATTTTCCAAAAATTTTTTTATGAAACTTGCTAAAAATGTACAACAAAAGCTGCAACGTTAATAGAAGAACAACAATCAAAATGAAGCCCTTTGGGTTTATTCATTTATTTTATAAATACACTAGAGGAAAAAACATAATTTCCTCTTAAAAATATAAAACTCATTTTGAAAACCTTTTCCCCTTAAGGAATAATAATTCATTAGGAACACAACATTTCCAAAGTTGTGTTTCCCTTTGTTTTAACATTAAAAACTCGGTTTAAAAAAATCTTGTGCTTTAAAAACTGCTTTCCCAATGAGAGAATAGAGTAAACTTTCAGACAGAATTTCTGTGGCTGAATCCATTTTAAACAATGACAGGAAGCAGTTTTTTTTCCTGACCCATAATTGGAGAAGGGTCATGGCAAGGAGTATGGAAGGGAGCACCTAAAGTAGACACCACGTGGCAAGCAGCTCAGCAATAAGATTTACTCTTTTATTACCAAAGATTAACAGCAAAATACCAGCAGCAGCAGAACCTCTGTCTCTTTGTCTCTGTCTCTCTCTCACACACACACACAAACACACACACTTCTTTCAACTGCAGCTTCTTGTAACTTTCTTGAAGAATATGATGTAATTGTCTTAGCAGTGGTTAAATAATTGACCTCCACTAATGTTGGAGATTATTTTCTCAAGTCCTATTTGAATGTGTGTCAAGGGAATCATTTCAGAAGAAAGCAAGTAGGTTTCCTGCAGGTCCTGAAGGATGTATTGCTAGCCTCCAGACACATGCAGGAGGCAGAATTAGACTCACTCTTTGGAAAGATTTTCTATATTAAAACTGCTAGGGTGGAAGAGAGACATTCACTAATCCCTAAAGATATCATTTTTGGGGGTGGGGGTTAAATATTTTTTAACATCTTTATTGGAGTATAATTGCTTTACATTGTTGTGTTAGTTTCTGCTGTGTAACAAAGTGAATCAGCTATACGTATACTTATATCTCCATATCCCCTCCCTCTTGCATCTCCCTTCCACCTTCCCCATCCCACCCCTCTTAGAGATATCATCTTAAACCTGGTTTGTATATATCTGAATCTGTAAGAGCAGTTTACTGGATCCATTCAAAAACCCTATTGATTTAGCTATTTAAAATGTCAAGCTGATAATTTGACATCATTCTGGCAAAAATAAAAATATATATATATTAAGGGTTTTTTGTAATTTTTGAAGTCACATACACATTGACTATGAATGGTGATGACATGATATAAATATTTTTATTGAAGCAACCCATTTTGCCCACTGACATACATGCTTACAACTGGAAAACACCATTATCTAAGTTTCTCCTATCTTCTATTTAAATGGTTCATTTCCTGTGGAGATTTAAAAATATATATTATGGGGTAAAATTATTTTTATTCATAAAAAAGGAATATTTTTATCTATGCTTCCATTATGGCAAGATTATTCATATCTCCTTGTAGTCATCAATTTTTCAACTAAAACATCATCTTCTAAATGGATTACATTCCTTAGCATTCACATTTCTTTAGAGAAATAAAACATTACCATTATCACTTTCATCTAAGGTCTTACATTACTAATTACTATATACAGCTGTGAAGCAGCACGCACACCTATTCAGAAGCTTACAGCCTCAAAAGTTTAGTACAATTGCTGCTGAATATAAGCAAAACTTATACTCAACCAAACAAAAGTAAATGTGCAACCTGTTTTATCATTTTAAGACAAAGTATGAATACCCCAGAAGGAAATACAAATAAATGTATTAATTCAGTCCTTATTTACAGTTCTATAATGAGCATTTATCATGTAACTGTCTTCTGAAATATTAATATCTATTAGTGAATTTCAATGAGCTTGGATTTCTATAAATACACTAGGGCAGATATAATTAAATATGTAATAATCATTTGTTTAATGTCTGCCTACTAGACTAGAAGAGAAATGCTTGCCTTTATTACTCCTGAGCACTCAACGGTTAGTGTTGAATGACTGAATAAATAAATGATTGATTGAATTATTATATATCATAATGTCTGGTTTAAGTCAAAATTTTTTACCTACTGATAAAATAGCATTCTATATCAAAAACTTATTTTTCAGAACAGAATAATAAACAACTTTAAGTCACATATTTGCTCTGACTCTTTCTGCCTCAGGTGACTCAAAATATGTTTATATAATTTTTAAGATTATCAACAAAATTTTAAAAAGATCATTTGGGGGGAAACATGAAGACCCCCAAGACTAAACTCAATAAAGAGTCAGCCAAGTTCAGCATGAAAAATACAAGAGGAGACAGTTCAAGGCCATACTCCTTATAGTACAAGCCAGTAAAGATACTTGAAAGAAATCACTACCCCCAAATCACACTGAGTAGTAACCAACTATTCATCTATTTGTAATATCAGCCCTGCTCTACAAACTATAAATACATGCTAGTGTAAAAGGTTTGTAAATATCCACACACAGTAAATATACGTATATATCTAAAAGAAATGGCTTTGGGTATTCAGTCTAGTCCTATTTCCTTCAACTCTCCTACATATATGTGAAAAAGACACTCCTTTCTTTATATGAGGACCATTCTCATACTCACTTATTAAACCTACCCCTTAATAATGACATGATCTGCACAGTCTAGCAAAAGGGTGGATTAGGAAAAACACAAGGAGGAAGTGGAGAGGGAAGGAAATATCTATTGAGCTCCTACCATATACAATGTCTCATAATGGTTACTTTTATTTAAGTAACTCTGAAAGGAAAGCAACAGGTTTCATTGAAGCTCACTATGTAAGTAAGCTACTGGTAGCTTTTTCTATTCAAGTTCTTTATACTTTGCCCTAGTTTGAAAATAGTTTCATAGGTAGCAGGACAAAGCATATAATCACAGTGTTGATAAACATAAGCCCACTGGAAGGCAATGTCAGTGTCCACACAACTGGTCACCAATGCAGCAAGAATCAAGATGTGACCAGGGAATATTGATGACAATCCTAGGGTGATTCCTGAGAGCTAACTTAGCTTATGTACAGCAACAACAAAAGGTGAAAATGCTAGCCAAGTTAGGGTTGATTCTAAAGATAGATAAAAAAGACAGCAAATTAAACTGTACGGCCTTACAAAAAAGTATTTATAATGGCACATCACATGTTTTCTTTTTTAACAATGAATTCAGCTGTGTTTAGCTAGACTGAATGAACATACTAACAAAACTAAAACCTCTTTGTGGTATCTTAATAAAACTAAAGTCATAAAAATAAGTTTTGAAGTGGTTTGCTATAATTTAATAGATAACTGATAAAGAAAACTGTATCCAAAAGATATAGTTATACCAATACTAAAAAGGGATTTTTTAAAATGAGGTGAAAGTATGCAAAAAATAAAGAAATAATACAATAAATGTTTAATGACCTGAAGAACTTCAGTTTTTCAGATGAAAAGACATTTCCTGGTACCAAGCATTATTAATGAAAAGGAAGCACACTAAATATATCCCTTTTTTATTCTAATCGCAAAAATAAGGAAAAATCCTAAATTTGAGTTTCAAAGAGAAAACCTTTCAATTCAAAAATCAACCCATCCAAGCTTCTATTCTCATTTGAAAGTAAATGAATGAAACTCTCAGGCACATAAGTACTTGTGGAAGTATAGAAAGTATACTTCTTACATATACTTTCTGAAAAAAAAATATCGTAGATGTATCTAACTAAACCAAAACTAATCAAAATATTTTATGAATAGTAAAAATATTTGATAAATATATTGTTGCATTGAATAATGACACCTTCATATTTAGAGTTGCCTTTTAAAATATGAGGTTATTACTAGGTATCTAGTGAAATAACAATCATATGCACAAGATGATAGGTGGTCAAGGCTTTAGTATGTGAATGCTTTAGTTCCAAGGTATTAACTTCTGTAATAAGACAGACCAGATTGGGCCTTCTGAATACTTTCCATCGGAAAGGACATCTAACCTCCTGGTCCAGGAAAGAGGTATCACCTTTTTCTCCTCCCCTTTCCAATGAGCTGGGCTGTTAGAGATCTAAGACTGAAATATCTCTAGTTTTGTAATCCACTGAGTGAAAATTCAATGTGAAACAAATTTAGCTCACGGAAAGGTGAAGTATGTGATTCCTTATTTTAGAGTAAACTGAAAAGCTTTACAAGGCACTGGAAGAAAAAGGATACTTACCAAGAAGTGAAGCCACTCAAGAGGGTGTATCTGCCTACACAGAGTAAGGATTTTCCATTGGTGGCTTATCTTCAGATGGAAGTCAGAGATTTTGGGTCACAAAAGACAGTCTAATAAAGTATCTTTTTAAATACAGGGTCTTGATGTTATATTACTCCAAATTATTTTATAACTGGGTTTAATTCAGAACTACTAAAAAAAAGATAATTTTATAATAATAAACTATGGTTTGGGAAGGTAGTTTATCTTCTGATATAATACTCGTCTGGTTTCCAGGAGGAAAAAAATGAAGTTCAATGTACTTATCTAATAATTAAAGCTAGTGTTTCACAAGATGTTTTCCCATATCATGTCAATAAATATTCATCAGAAACATGTGGTTCTTTGGGATTTTACATAGCTGTTAGTAAGCTAATACAAGCACAGAGTCTTCAAGGCCCTTGCATTTGCAATTCATTAGTGGAAAGCTCTTCAGAAAAGGGAAGGATATGTAGCATTTCCAAAATCTATTTGACAAAGAATATTTTCTTGGAAAGATATTAAAATTTCTCAAATAGCATTCCATGGAACCCATGCTTAGAAATGCTGCCATATATATCTCAAGTATTATACGAACTCAAGCAATAGTTTCCACCATCATTTCAACACAGCAATAACATATAGTCCTAATCAAAAAGTATTGAATGTTGTATCTGTTAGTTCAGTGATGTGCCCAAGTACCTGAGAAATGGCCCAGTTCAAAAATAATGGTTGAACAATTAACCAGAGAGAATACATACTAGTAAGTCTAATCCTAACCATCTTTAGTACTTAAATGAGGAATCATCTATTTAATACTAAATTCATAGAGAATGAAGGCTCTTAAAAATACAATAAGAGTGTTGGGGCCAAGGGCAGGCCATCCTAAAATATGCCTCAATGGCATTTTTTTAAATTGAAGTATAGTTGATTTACAATGTTGTGTTAGTTTCTGGTGTACAGCAAAATGATTCAGTTATATATTCTTTTTCATATTCTTTTCCATTATGGTTTATCACAGCATACTGAATATAGTTTCCTGTGCTACATAATAGGACCTTGTTGTTTATTTTATATATAGTAGTCTGTGTCTGCTAATCCCAAACTCCTAATTTATCCCTCTCACACCCACTTTCCCCTTTGGTAACCATAAGTTTATTTTCTATGCCTATGAAAATACTCTGTTTCTGTATTATAAATAAGTCTATATGTGTCATATTTTAGATTCCACATGTAAGTGATATCATATGGTATTTATCTTTCTCTGACTTACCTTAGTATGAATGATAATCTCTAGGTTCATCCATGTTGCTTCAAATGGCATTATTTCATTCTTTTTTATGACTGAATAATATTCCACTATATATATATATATATATATATATATATATATATATATATACCATATCTTCTTTATCCATTCATCTGTCAATGGACACTTAGGTTGCTTCCATGTCTTGGCTATTGTAAATAGTACTCTTATGAACATTGGGGTGCATGTATCTTTTTGAATTATCATTTTCTCCAGATATATGCCCAGGAGTGAGATCACTGGATCATATGGTAACTCTATTTTTAGTTTTTTAAGGAACTCCCATAATGTTCTCCATAGTGGCTGCACCAATTTACATTCCCATAAACAGTGCAGAAGCATTCCCTTTTCTCCACACCCTCTCCAGCATTTGTTATCTGTAGACGTTTTAAATGATGGCCATTCGAACCAGTGTGAGGTGGTACCACACTGTAGTTTTGATTTGCATTTCTCTAATAACTAGCGATTTTGAGCATCTTTACGTGTGCCTGCTGGCCATATGTATGTATTCTTTGAAGAAATGTCTATTTAGGTCTTCTGCCCATTTTTTGATTGGGTTGTTTGTTTTTTTGTTATTGAGTTGTATGAGCTGTTTGTATATTTTGGAAGTTAAGCCCTGTCAGTCTCATTATTTGCAAATATTTTCTCCCAGTCTGTAGATTGTCTTTTCATTTTATTTATAGTTTCCTTTGTTGTTCAAAAGCTTATAAGCTTGATTAGGTCTCATTTGTTTATTTTTTGTTTTATTTCTATTGCCTTAGGAGACCTAAGAAAACATTGGTACAATTTATGTCAGAGAATGTTTTGCCTATGTTCTCTTCTAGGAGTTTTATGGTGTCATGTCTTATACTTAAGTCTTTAAACCATTTTGAGTTTATTTTTGTGTTTGGTGTGAACGTGTGTTCTAACTTCATTGACTTACATGCACTGTCCAGCTTTCCCAACACCACTTGCTGAAAAGACTGTCTTTTCTCCCTCAGTGGCATATTGATTATTTTGAATTAAACTTACTTAAGAACCAGCTAATGCAAGAGGGACACTTTGATCCTCCTCTCTGTCTCCCTGAAAGCAGGAAATGAATCTCTCATGTGAAAGGTGCACTCTCTGTATTTGGAGTGGAAGGACACCCTTATCACCAGAGATAGGGAATTTGGACTGAGAAGACTATATAAACAAATTTTGTTACTTCTTTAATTTAGTACTCCAAGTCCAAATTCTGTTTAGATTCTGTACTAATTAAGCACCCAAACCTAAGTTTCTTTGTCCTGTCAATTCCTCACAAATTCATTGTCTTTGTGGAAAAGTATAAAAGCTGCCAGCTTTGGCCACTTCTTAGGTCCCATTTCTATGAGACTTCCATGTGCACAAATTTTTTTTTTCTTTTTCTCCTATTAATCTGCCTTATGTCAATGTTATTATCAGTCCAGCCACAAGAACTCAAGAGCAGGAAATTTCCCCTCTCCAACATTAACAACAATATACAATTTTAAAAAACCGATATCATACAAGGACACATTGGCTTCAAGATCTCTGCATTTGCAATTCCCACTTCAGGGAAAGCTTTTCCTCCAGACAGCTACTTGGCTCACTCTTGAACTTTCTTCAGATCCTAAAAGTCACTTTGTTAGAGACCATCCCTGATACACCTTTGTAAAACAGCAACTGCCCTCCCCATTCCCAGCCCTTCTTATACCCTTTACTCTGTTTTATGCTCTTAACACCATCCAACACATTGCTTGCTTCCTGTCACTTCTTCATGAGAACGTAAATTTCAGAAAGTAAAGACAGTATTTTGCTCAGTTCTCTAATACCAGGGCATAGAGAATTGCCAGGCACATAGAAGACATTCATCAAATGATAGGTGAATAAATGAATATTTTAAATGTCTATTGGAGATGCAACATAGGTAGCTATTTTTTTCCTTATGCCGTACATCAATTCTGTACTAAGAAATGAAAACGGGAGACCTCCTTTTTGAGCATAGCTTCATCAGTTTTATCATTAGTATCCAAAGGATCCACACCCAGAAAAATGGGCAAAGAACATGAATGGCAAACCAGTATAGAAGAAATAAAAATTAACCCATAAATATGTAAAGAATATCAAATTCAAAAATAATCAAAGAAATATATATTCAAAGGAGAAAAAAAGCTCTTTACGTTTTACTTCAGGAAACATTTTTTTTGTTAAAATGCAGTTTGGGCAAGCCTGTGATGAAAGGAGCTCTCATATGCAACTGATGGCCATGTAAACTTGTATAAAACACATTTGGACAAAAATTTTTGATAAAAATTTCCCCTAGCTTTGACCCAAAATGTATAGCTTTTGGCTCAGCATTGCCACACATTGAATTTTAGTAGAAAAAATTTTACTAGATATACATAAATATTTATGACAAGAATTCCCACTGCATCAATATAATAGTAAAAAATTGCAGTAAAAAATATAAAATTACTATTTAGTCACTATATTATAAAATATAATAGTAAATATATTAGTAAAATAAAATATAATAGTAATATATAATAGCAAAATAGTAATAGTAAAACATATAAAACAAACAAAACAAAATGTAATAGTAAATGTTCACTAACAGGATATATTATTCTGCTTGTGCTGCCATAAAAAAATATCACAGACTGGATGACTAAAACAACAGAAATTTTATACTCATGGTTCTGGAGGCTGGAAGTCTAAGATCAAGGCACTACCAGGGTTGATTTTCGGTGAGGCTTCTCTCCTTACCCTTCATGGTGCCTCCATTTTTGGGTCCTCACATGGTCTTTCCTCTGTGGAAAGAGAGAGAGAATGAGCTCTGGCAACTCTTGCTTGTCTTATAAGTTTGCCAGTCCTACTGAATTAGGACCTCCACCCTTATAACCTCATTTAACCTTAAATCCCTCCTTAAAGGCTCTATCTCAAAACAGTCACATTGGGGGTTAGGGCTTTAACATAAGAATTTTGGGAGGATACAATTCAGTCCATAAGAGAACGACTAAATAAACCACTATACAATCACAATATGAAATATTATGCAGCTCTAAACAAGGGCTTACATTTCCTAAGAAGACTTAGTAACCTAGTAAATTTTAACAATTATGACTAGTGAAAAAAATTCATTTAAAAAACATAATAATCTCAAGTTAGTTTAAAGAAACTCATAATATTTTTAAAAACCTAATGTAACATATATTTGAAACAGCTCTATTAAATTGTTTCTTAATCAGTTGGAAAGGATTTTGCTTTACTTTTATTTCATTGTCCTTAATGTGTGTGCAAATAGCTGCTAAAGAGCAAAGTACTGTTTAAGTTCTTTTGTAGCCTAAAATACATGAACAAAAATATTTTCAAAATTTAAAATAAATAGTGAAAAAGATTTAAGTTGGCATGCTGTCAAACAATACAACAGAAAGAAATTTACATAGGTAAGCCTCTCAATACCTCCCCGCATTGATCTGATAAGAACCCAAGAGCTAGGAGCTTAACATATCAATAAATTCAAATAATATTTACATCAGAGAATTGACACTATAGTAAAACATACTCTCCCTCATGGCTTTTTATCAAAGCATTTACTTCATGTGCAACATCTAGATCAGAAAAGGGAAATGTACCAACATCCCTTTCACTTCGAAAATATATAAAGTTAATAAATATCTCCCAAAGATTAACAGACAGCAATTCAGATAACATAAGGAAGGCAATTCATCTGTCCCTAAAGGTTTCTAATTTTTTTATTTTATTATCTTTGCAGCTTTAGGGTCCCTGTCTTACATAATGAGAGTCTGAATGAATTGTAAACTTGGAATCCTCCATTTGTTAAATCAGGGCCCTGTCAAAAGTACCACATGAGGTACTTTTGTTTTTATAGTCAGCAGCCAGAGGCACAATGCCAAAGCCAGGTAGTTCTGTGTTCCCAACTCTTAGAGAGAAAGATGTACAGAGAATACAGAAAAATCTGCAGTAAGATTGGAGTACATAAAGCAATCTGTCAACAAAGTGAAATGAGGAGAAAGAAAAAGTATCCTCTAGTGTTTTGGATGAAATAAAGGAATATTCATTTTAAGAGCCAAGGCTAAAACTTTTAAACAAACACACAACCATATCTAAGTAGTAATATGAAATATATGACAGATATTTGCCTTAACAAAGTTAACAAAGTCAAATTTATAACAGATTCTTTTTAAAGCCTAATTACTAAAATGTTAAAGTCACAAAGCAGCATACAGCTAACATTTTAAATACTTTTATTACTATTACTGGCATTAGTCCAAACCATGTAATTAGCAGTAATTCTTAAATAAAACCAAACGTGCTTTTTTATTATGTTGTGCACAAATCACCATAAATGTTTGTTCATAAACATACACAAAGCAAGTTATTTTTTCTTGCTTACCTGAGATTTTCTGAATTCAGTGAGAATGCTTTAATGATGGGAGATATTTTTGCCTCAGTGGGCCTGGTGCTAGCTAATGATATCTCTTTTTTATTGCAGGGAATAGTATATCAGTTGTAAAGAAAGGTTACACATTTTTTTAATTAATTAATTTATTTATTACACATAGTGTATTACATATAAATATATTATTGGGTCCCTACATCAGGGTAGGCAATGAGGATTAAGTCATGAACCAAACACACATAATCACAACCTTCAGAGAGCTGATAGTCTTAAACTGACCGGACTGAGAATGAAAATTAACTATCTCACAATACATCTAGAAATTCAAAGTATTCTCAAATAAGATCTCAACAGAATACTTATGGAACATTAAAATCTAATTGTAAAGTGCATATGGAAAAAAAATTAGCAAATATAGTCAAGAAAACATTGCCTCATCAGCTATTAAAATAAAATATGTAGTAATAGTAAATGAGAGAGACCTTCAAGATGGTGGAGGTGTAAGACGTGGAGATCACCTTCCTCCCCACAAATACATCAGAAATACATCTACATGTGGAACAACTCCTACAGAACACCTACTGAACGCTGGCAGAAGACCTCAGACTTCCCTAAAGGTAAAAGAAAAAAGAAAAAACAGAGACAAAAGAATAGGGACGGGACCTGCACCTCTGGGAGGGAGCTGTGAAGGAGGAAAGCTTTCCACACACTAGGAGCCCCTTCACTGGCAGAGACGCCAGGGAGCACTGAGATTTGGGAGGAGTGGATAGGGGGGGGGGGGGGGGGGGGAGCTTTGGAGCCTCGGAGGAAAGTGCAGCAATAGTGGTGCAGAGGGCAAAGAGGAGAGATTCCCGCACAGAGGGTCAGTGCTGACCAGCACTCATCAGCCTGAGAGGCTTGTCTGCTCACCTGCTGGGGTGGGTGGGGGCTGGGAGCTGAGGCTCCAGTTTCAGAGTTCAGATCCCAGGGAGAGGGATCCAAAGATGATCCAAAATCTTGGAAATAGAATGGAGAAAATGCAAGAAACATTTAACAAGGACATAGAAGAACTAAAGATGAAACAAGCAATGATGAACAACACAATAAATGAAATTAAAAATATGCTAGATGGGATCAATAGCAGAATAACTGAGGCAGAAGAACGGATAAGTGACCTGGAAGATAAAATAGTGGAAATAACTCCAGCAGAGCAGAATAAAGAAAAAAGAATGAAAAGAATTGAGGACAGTCTCAGAGACCTCTGGGTCCATAATAAATTCACCAACATTTGAATTATAGAGGTCTCAGAAGAAGAAGAGAAAAAGGAACTGAGAAAACATTTGAAGTGATTATAGTTGAAAACTTCCCTAATATGGGAAAGGAAATAGTCAATAAAGTCCAGGAAGCACAGAGAGTCCCATACAGGATAAATTCATAGGGAAACATGCCAAGACCCACATTAATCAAACTATCAAAAATTAAATACAGAGAAAAAATATTAAAAGCAGCAAGGGAAAAGTAACAAATAACATACAAGGGAATCCCCATAATGTTAACAGCTGATCTTTCAGCAGAAACTCTGCAAGCCAGAAGGGAGTGGCAGGACAAATTCAAAGTGATAAAAAGGGAAAACCTACAATGAAGATTACTTTACCCACCAAGGATCTCATTCAGATTCGATGCAGAAATCAAAACCTTTACAGACAAGCAAAAACTAAGAGAATTCAGCACCACCAAACCAGCTTTACAACAAATGCTAAAGGAGCTTCTCTAGGCAGGAAACAAAAAAGAAGGAAAAGACCTACAATAACAAACCCAAAACAATTTAGAAAATGGTAATAGGAAAATACATATCAATAACTACATGGATTAAATGCTCCAACCAAAAGACATAGACTGGCTGAATGGATACATAAACAAGACCCATATATATGCTCTCTACAAGAGACCCAGTTCAGAATTAGTGACATATACAGACTGAAGGTGAGGGGATGGAAAAAGATATTCCAAGCAAATAGAAATCAAAAGCAAGCTACAGTAGTAATTTTCATATCGGAAAAAATAGACTTTAAAGACTATTACAAGAGATGAAGAAGGACACTAGATAATGATCAAGGGATCAATCCAAGAAGAAGATATAACAATTGTAAATATTTATGCAACTAACAAAGGAGCACGACAACACATAAGGCAAATGCTAACAATCATAAAAGGAGAAATCGACAGTAACACAATAATAGTACAGAACTTTAACACCCCACTTTCGCTAAGGGCAGATCACCGAAAATGAAAATAAATAGATAAACACACCCTTTAAATGAGACATTAAACAAGATGGATTTAACTGATATTTATAAGACATTGTATCCAAAAACAACAGAATACACTTTCTCCTCAAAAGCGTATGGAACACTTTCCAGTATAGATCATACCCTGGGTGACAAATCAAGTCTTGGTAAATTTAGGAAAATTGAAATCATATCAAGTATGCTTTCTGACCACAATGCTTTGAGACTAGATATAAATTACAGGGAAAAAAACTGTAAAAAATACAAACACATGGAAGCTAAACTATACGCCACTAAATAACCAAGAGATCACTGAAGAAATCAAAGAGGAAATCAAAAAATACATAGAAACAAATGACAATGAAAAC
The DNA here is from genome assembly GCF_000442215.2 of Lipotes vexillifer. Taxonomy (NCBI): domain Eukaryota; kingdom Metazoa; phylum Chordata; class Mammalia; order Artiodactyla; family Lipotidae; genus Lipotes; species Lipotes vexillifer. Next base: position 1,339,306 of record NW_006794958.1, on the reverse strand, counting down.
ACGATGACCCAAAACCTATGGGATGCAGCAAAAGCAGTTCTAAGAGGGAAGTTTACAACAAATACAATCCTACCTCAAGAAACAAGAAACATCTCAAATAAACAACCAAAACTTACACCTAAAGCAAGTAGAGAAAGAACAATAAAACCCCAAAGTTAGCAGAAGGAAAGAAATCATAAAGATCAGAGCAGTAATAAATGAAAAACAAATGAAGGAAACAATAGCAAAGATCAATAAAAACTAAAAGCTTGTTCTCTGAGAAGAAAAACAAAATTGATAAACCATTAGACAGATTCATCAAGAAAAAAAGGGAGAAGACTCAAATCAATAGAATTAGAAATGAAAAAGGAGAAGTAACAACTGACATTGCAGAAATTCAAAGGATAATGAGAGATTACTAAAAGCAACTCTATGCCAATAAAATGGACAACCTGGAAGAAATGGAAAAAGTCTTAGAAAAGCACAACCTTCTGAGACTGAACAGGGAAGAAATAGAAAATACAAACAGACCAATCACAAGCACTGAAATTGACACTGTGATTAAAAATCTTCCAACAAACAAAAGCCCGGGACCAGATGGCTTCAGAGGTGAATTTTATCAAACATTTAGAGAAGAGCTAACACCAGTCTTTTTCAAACTTCCAAAATACAGCAGCAGGAGGAACACTCCCATAATCATTCTATGAGGCCACCATCACCGTGATACCAAAACCAGACAAAGATGTCACAAAGAAAGAAAACTACAGGCCAATATCACTGTGAACATAGATGCAAATATCCTCAACAAAATACTAGCAAACAGAATCCAACAGCACATTAAAAGGATCATACACCAAGGTCAAGTGTGGTTTATCCCAGGAATGCAAGGATTCTTCAATATATGCAAATCAATGTGATAAACCATATTAACAAATTGAAGGAGAAAAACCATATGATCATCTCAATAGATGCAGAAACAGCTTTTGCAAAATTCAAAGCCAATTTATGATGAAAACCCTCCAGAAAGTAGGCATAGAGGGAACTTACCTCAACATAATAAAGGCTGTATATGACAAACCCACAGCCAACATCGTTCTCAGTGGTGAAAAACTGAAACCATCTTCTCCAAGATCAGGAACAAGAAAAGGCTGTCCACTCTCATCACTATTAGTCAACATAGTTTTGGAAGTTTTAGCTACAGCAATCAGAAAAGAAAAAGAAATAAAAGGAATCCAAATTGGAAAAGAAGTAGTAAAGCTGTCACTGATTGCAGATGACATGACACTATACATAGAGAATCCTAATGATGCTACCAGAAAACTACTAGAACTAATCAATGAATTTGGTAAAGTTGCAGGATACAAAATTAATGCACAGAAATCTCTGGCATTCGTATACACTAATGATGAAGAACCTGAAAGAGAAATTAAGGAAACACTCCCATTTACCACTGCAACAAAAAGAATAAAATACCTGGGAATAAACGTACCAAAGAGACAAAAAACCTGTATGTAGAAAAGTATAAGACACTGATGAAAGAAATTAAAGATGGTACAAATAGATGGAGAGATACACCATGTTCTTGGACTGGAAGAATCAATATTGTGAAAATGACTATACTACCCAAAGCAATCTACAAATTCAGTGCAATCCCTATCAAACTACCAATGGCATTTTTAACAGAACTAGAACAAAAAATTTCACAATTCGTATGGAAACAAAAAAGACCCCGAATAGCCAAAACAATCTCAAGAAAGAAGAACAGAGCTAGAGGAATCAGGCTCCCAGACTTCAGACTATACTACAAAGCTACAACAATCAAGACAGTATGGTACTGGCACAAAAACGGAAATATAGATCAATGAAACAGGATACAAAGCCCAGAGATAAACCCACACACATATGGTCACCTTATTTTTGATAAAGGAAGCAACAATATACAATGGAGAAAAGATAGCCTCTTCAATAAATGGTGCTGTGAAAACCAGACAGCTAAATGTAAAAGAATGAAATTAGAACACTCCCCAACACCATATACAAAAATAAACTTAAAATGGATTAACGACCTTAATGTAAGATCAGACATCTATGAAACTCTTTCTTAGAGGAAAACATAGGCAGAACAGTCTATGACATTAATCACAGCAAGATCCTTTTTCACCTACCTCCTAGAGGAATTAAAATAAAAACAAAAATAAACAAATCGGACCTAATTAAACTTAAAAGCTTTTGTACAGCAAAGGAAATCTGAAACAAGACGAAAAGACAACCCTCAGAATGGGAGAAAATATTTGCAAATGAAGAAATTGACAAAGGATTAATCTCCAAAATTTATAAGCAACACATGCAGCTCAATATCAAAAACAGAAACAACCCAAACCAAGAAAGGGCAGAAGATCTAAATAGACATTTCTCCAAAGAAGATATACAGATCACCAACAAACACATGAAAGGATGCTCAACATCACTAATCATTAGACAAATGCAAATCAAACTACAATGAGGTATCACCTCACACTAGTCAGAATGGCCATCATCAAAAAATCTACAAACAATAAATGCTGGAGAGAGGGTGGAGAAAAAGGAACCTTCTTCCACTGTTGGTGGGAATGTAATTGGTACAGCCACTATGGAGAACAGCATGGAGTTTCCTTAAAAAACTAAAAATAGAACTACCATACAAATCAGCAATCCCACTACTGGGCATATACCCAGAGAAAACCATAATTCAAAAAAAGTCATGTACCACAATGTTCATTGCAGCTCCATTTACAATAGCCAGGACATGGGAGCAACCTAAGTGCACATCGACAGATGAATGGATAAAGAAGATGTGGCATATATATATACAATGGAATATTACTCAGCCATAAAAAGAAACGAAATTGAGTTATTTGTAATGAGGTGAATGGACCTAGAGTCTGTCATACTGAGTGAAGTAAGTCAGAAAGAGAAAAACAAATACCATATGCTAACAAATCTATATGGAATCTAAAAAAAATAATGGTTCTGAAGAACCTAGGGACAGGACAGGAATAAAGTTGCAGAGGTAGAGAATGGACTTGAGAACATGGAGAGGGGAAAGGGTAAACTGGGACTAAGTGAGAGGGTGGCATGGACATATATACACTACCAAATGTAAAATAGATAGCTAGTGGGAAGCAGGCACATAGCACAGGGAGATCAGCTCAGTGCTTTGTGACCACCTAGAGGGGTGGGATAGGGAGGGCGGGAGGGAGACACAAGAGGGAGGAAATATGGGGATATACGTATATGTACAGCTGATTCACTTTGTTATAAAGCAGAAACTAACACCATTGTAAAGTAATTATACTCCAATAAAAATGTTTAAAAAAATTGTAAATGAAACAGTATGAACTGGCACTGGAAATGATGAAGATATAAAGGGAGCACAATATAGGTGTCATATAAAATCACATGTATAGAACTTAATCTAAATAAAAGTGGCATTGACACTAGTGGGGAAAGAATAGATCATTTAAGAAATTACACTGGGCAATCTGCTATCCATGCAAAAATCATATCAGACCCCTGACCCATTCTATTTATCCCTACACACACACACACACACACACACACACACACACACACACACACACACACACACACACATATCAAATTGATTAAAGGGTTAAAAGCATTAGACTCCAAATATTTTAATTATATTGAGTTGGAAATGAACTTTCTAAGCAAACACAAAAACTTCAATGATCTGTATGAAAAGACTGACATTTTAAACTTCAAAAACTTTAAACTTATCTACTACAAAAGATACCATAAACGAAGTTAAAAGACTGCTTATTGGATTTTCCACTAATCATGGCACATTGGAGCCTCACCTGAAACCTCATTACAACAACAGATAAAAGATTATTTTTAAGTACAAGGAGGGAAAAAAAACTATAAGAATAAATAAAACCAAAACAGGAAAAAAGAACATAATTGACAAGAAACAGAAACTTTTGGAAGTTTGAACCCATGTGAGGAAGCAGACTCAGGCTTCCTAAGAGAATTGGAGAAATTTCTCCCAAATTGGAGAAATCTTAGGAGAAAGCTAATCTGTGTCTAGAATATGAGAAAGGAACAAGAATTGGGAATGGACTGGGTCAACATAACTTGTTTTTTTCCAAAACTCTAAAGTATTCAATGTTTTATACATTTGACTCAGAAAAGTGTGGGTTTGAACTGCACCAGTCAACTTATATGCAAACGTTTTTCAGTATTAAATACTACTGTACTACACAGTCTTTGGTTGGTTGAATCTGTGGATGCAGAGGAACTAGGGGTCTGAGGTTGACAGCAAGTTTGGGGATATATTAGTTTGTGGAATTGCCTTGTTTTTCTAGCTTGCTGAAAGATTTTTATCATGCATGGATATTGAAATTATTAAATGCCTTTCCTATATCTATTTAGATCATCCCATGGCTTTCGTCTTGCATTGTTAATGTGGCAAATTAATCAAATTTACACCGACATGCCTTCCTAGAATAAACTCCATCTAGTCATGATACATTTGTTTTATATATCACTGGACTTAACTTGCTAATGTCTTGATTGGTCCAGGAACTTCCACATTAAAGTAATAGGATTTTCTCAGAAGAAAACATCAAATAATATATTTAAATGTTTTATGGAACTGAAGGATATGATTTTTCAAGTTAAAAATTCCACAGAATTTCCAACATAAGGAATAAGAAAGTAAGTCACACTGAAATTCATCACTGAAATTTAAGAATATTGAAGACAAAGTAAATATCCAAAAGACTTTCAGAGAGGGAAGTTAAAAGACTCAAAAGCAAATGAACAGGAATCAGAATGGCTTCTGACTTTTCAAAAGTCACATGGCAAGATAAAAGACAATGGATCAATATCTTCAAAATACTGAAGGAAAATTATTGTCAACCTAGGATTTTATATCCAGTTAAACATTTAATCAAATATGACAGTAAAGAGATGGGATGATGGTATGAAAGGAAAGCCTAAGGCAACAATTGTCTCTCCTCTATTCCATTATTTTGTTAGTTTATATGTTGAAGAACCTGGGCCATTTGACAGGTAGATTTTCCACAGTATTTGTTTTGCTAATTGTACACCCACAGTGCAGTTTGACCTACTCTCTGAATTTCCTGCAAATTGGCCTCTGGATTAAGATGCTTGACCAAACTCAGATTCAATCCCTTTAACAAGGAAAAGGGGTTTCTGTCATCAGGATGCAAATTATATCAGGTCGCTTCCTTTTTGATGCTAGCATAAATTGATGCTCAGGACTGGATCCATCAATTCAGTGAGGTTGTAAAAAGGTGATATTCTAATTCTATCATTTTTTTCATGTATTATCTGCAATAATTTTATAATAAGACACTTCTATGTGGTTATATAGTGGAATGGTTCTTATGTAAATGCTCAGTTCTTACTTTTATTTCACCTGTTTTCAAGATAAAGAAATGGTTCTCTCTAGTTTTCAAAATGTAAAAAAATTAGGGTTTTTAAAAAATATTATAAACTCATGGATGAAAATGTTTATGAGTTTAAATCCAGTCTTACGCTTATCTTTTTTTAACCTCAAATTGCTAAATCTACACCTACTGAAAGATTCTTTAAAACAGCTCCTAAGTCTTTTTGATATGACCATAGTATGTTTGATAGTTATATGTCAACATGTTCCAGGTTCATCTGTTACAATTCTTACTCTAAAATCAGCCATCTATCCAAGAAGCCCTGGCTCCTTTTAATGAGAAGTAATATTTCAGTTTGGCAATCTGTACAAAGCATGTTCATTCC
>NW_006794958.1:1326399-1333451 GCF_000442215.2 Lipotes vexillifer | reverse complement strand
TGCTGGTTTGGTCATTGTTTCCTTTTCAGTGGACAGAATGGGATATAGATAAATATAGATAGATATTGATAGATAAAATACCTTATGAGCTAATAATATTTCCAATTCGAAAACAGTACTACAGGGTTCTTGCCTAAATTCATCTACATTACTCTATCTCCTTTCTTCCATAGTGGGGATTATGGTTCTCAATAACACAGATGATGAAATTAGGTTATCTCATAATTATTTTTTTATCCCATATTAAAAATACAAATGTTTCAGAAATAAGAATATTAACAGGACAACCACTGATTATAAAATAATAGAAGCAGTTACTTTTTTTGCATATATCATCCCCACACTTTCTCCATTTTTATGATTATATTATGTTTATACTGTTGAATCATATGTCCACTATATATTGCATATTATAATATCCTTCTCTTCATATTCTCATTTAATCTTAGTTTTACCAAAAACCATACATGATTATCTCCAGTCTTTTTTTCTTTTTGTGGTACGTGGGCCTCTCACTGTTGTGGCCTCCCCCGCTACGGAGCACAGGCTCCAGACGCGCAGGCTCAGCGGCCATGGCTCACGGGCCCAGCCGATCCACAGCATGTGGGATCTTCCCGGATCGGGGCACGAACCCGTGTCCTCTGCATCGGCAGGCAGACTCTCAACTACTGCGCCACCAGGGAAGCCTTATCTCCAGTCTTATATCAATATCTCAATTCATTTTGATACTCTGAAATTAATTTTGTAGTAGATTCCTTAGAAATAATACTCCATGATTTCTTAAATAATGATAACAATGTGTGTGTTTCCTTTTTATCAGAAGGGCAGCTTTTCTGGCTAAAAATCCTTGGCTCACATATGCTTTCCCTAAATATCTCAAATATATTACTATATTTTCTTGGGCATAAAAAATTTTTATCAGAAAGACTGATGATGATTCCATTTTATTTTTCTTCTAAGTTACATGTACCTTTTGTGGGTGGATGCCCAAATGATTTCTTTTCCTTTTCTTAAAAGTCCAGTAAATTTACTGAAATATATCTTTGTGTTAGTCATTTTAGGTTAATACTATCAGATATATGGTGTGTTCTTTTAATACTTTCAATATGTACTTTCATTTCTTTTTATTTCAGTAAGTTTCTCTTGAATTATAGTTTTTAGTATTTGCTATATTCTCCTTGCTTTGACTTTCTTTTTTAGACTCCTATTTTCCACATGTGGTGTTAGTTGTATGTTACATTAGTTTCATATGGCTGCTATAACGTATTACCACAAACTTAGTACCTTAAAACAGCAGAAATTTATTCTCTCACAATTTTGAAGACCAGAAGTCCAAAATCTGTATCACTGGATCAAAATCAAGGTATTAGCAGGGCCACCCACCATCCCTCTAGAAGCTCTGCGGGAGAATCCTTTCCTTGACGCTTTTGACTTCTAATGGCTGCCAGCATTCCTTGGCTTGTGTCCACATCACTCTAATCTCTACCTTCATCTTCACCACATTGCCTTCTTTTTTATGTATCATCAAATCTTCCCCTTTATCCCTCTTAGGAGACGTGTGGTTGAATTTAGGATTTACCCTGATAATCCTGGATAATCTGATTTCTCAAGACCCTTAACTTAATCACATTTGCAAAGACCCTGTTTCCATATAAGGTAACATTTATAGGTTCCAGGGATTAAGACCTGATACCTTTGGGGGAGGGGGGCAATGAGGGGAGAGAAGCAAGGACACTATTCACCTACCATGCCTGTCTTCAATATTTGTTTCTTTTTATATTTCTTCTAGTTTAGTCTTCATTTCTAAAATGTTTTTTCTTTTGTTTCTAATTTTACTTGAATTCTTTTTCCCTTTCTGAGGCTTTCTAATTCAGATTTATGTTGTTCTTTAATGCTTTTAATCATTTTCTTAATGTCTTTTGGCTTATTTTACGATAATATATTACAGTTTTGATCTGCATTTTGAACAAACCTTTCTGACAGACTTTAATATCTGTAGGAATATTCTTTTCTCCTTATACTCATTTTTCCTATGGCAACTGTATCTGAGATTTGATCATTTTTATGTATTTCATTTTTGTGTAAATTTCATTTTTCTTCACTCTTAGTAGACTTTTATTCAGGTATTTTCTAATGTCGAAAAGCCCTCTCGGGTTTCCCTGGTGGTGCAGTGGTTGAGAGTCCACCTGCTGATGCAAGGGACACGGGTTTGTGCCCCAGTCCGGGAAGATCCCACATGCCGTGGAGCGGCTGGGCCCGTGAGCCATTGGCCGCTGAGCCTGCGCGTCCGGAGCCTGTGCTCCGCAACGGGAGAGGCCACAACAGTGAGAGGCCCGCATACCGAAAAAAAAAAAAATCCCTCTCTTCTCTTGCTTTTGTATAGTGTTAAAAACATGGCACCTTGTTTTCTGAGATTCTCTGATGCTTTTGCACTATCCTCTAATTATATTTCCTTTTTTACTCCTGTCTCTGTCAATTTACATCCCGATGTCAGTATTTTCCCCTCATGGTAGAGACCTACCTTGAAAAAGAGCCCTAGAACATCAGTTTGGAAAGTTCCTGGGGCTATACTGCTCCATACCCTATAGATCTGAACACAAACCCCTTACACTCACTTTAAAGAGCGTAACACCCACCCCCAGTTGCAGCTGCTGTCCTAATGTTTTCCCACTTCACTTTCAAGTTGACTGTGTTGGAGTTTTCCTGCTCTGGGCAGAGGTACCAGACTCCCAGAACAACTGCACACCACACAGATGCATGCCTGGGGGCAGCCAGCCTCAGACCAGACCCAGGACACTTCTGCTTTCATTTTTCCCTGCAGCTCCCTAAGGCTTGGATGTCCCTGGGCCAACAGGCCTTGTGTTGTAGGAATTAAAGCCCCCAATTTAATCTAGTATTGGTGCCCTGGGCTCTATCCACCTAAACCCAAGGGGTGGGCCTCAGCCACCATTAGACTTGAAAGCACGCCACTGGCCAAGCAGATGTTGAACTACGCCCTACTCCATTACAGCCCTCAGCTCTCTGCTCCCTAATTGCACACACATATGAAAGCCCAGCCTAGGAAAAGATGAAATGAGACACAAAAAGACAAGAGACAAAACAAAACACTTTCTCCCACAAAAAGGGTAACTCCCTCTGCTTTTCCTTGCACACATGTTGATAACAGGCATGCCTGGTAGCTGTTGGTACTTTGTTCCAACTCATTTTGGGAACTGAAGAGATGTGTAGTTTGGTTGAAAATATTATCCATGGATTTTTGATTTTGCTTTCTGGTTGCTCTGTTTTTATGCAAGGATTTGGGAAGATCCAAAACATATGCTGCACTGCTACTACATTTTCCCCAAATTCTCTTCGGTATAATATTTTTTTAATTTTTGTTTTTTAAAAACACAAACACGGAATATCTTCCTCATTTGCAACCCCATTGTGCAGTATCCCATTTAGTTAAAAATTAAAGAAAACTGTACCGTGATATCTAGAAAAAGGTGGAGGCACCAGAATTGTTGAGTTATATCTCCAGAGACAACAGAGTATACATCCAGCCAAGGAATTGATCTACCTTAGGGTCCTAGGGTTAAAGGGCATGAACTGCACAGGGAGAAATACTAAGGATATTATAATTAAAGTTTGTACCATAAAATTTATCTTCCCTAAATTTTTTGAGCCCTTCAATTAATGGGATGGTAAAAAATTGTCAAGACTCCTAATAATCTGAATTATATGTTTTTAAATTACAATTAATATTTTAATTAGTAACACCTCAACTAGATATAACTATTCCTAATTATTTAAGAAATATAAAATTTTAGAAGACATGCATCATTTAAAGATGTTCAGATGAATATCAATGTTTTACTGAAGATAACTACAGTAAAGAAAGAACACACACATTTTATTTAAGATACTAACATGGGTATGAATACTCTAGAAAGTTTAAAGGAAAAAGATACGACAGAGAGCAGGAGAATTGGCATAGCTTTATGGGAAATCAGTAAAGATAATCTGCTGTCTCTACCATGTTTCTGATTATTTTACTGATAAGGTTGGGGGAAAAGATTTGTAATAACTGTATATTAGGTGCAGGGAATATTTTTATTTCCTCCAATAAAGAATTCAAATTTGGAACTACAGCTGTATCTGGTATCTCCATCTGTAATAATCCACAATCATTCTCTAAGACCTACCTAGTTTTTCACGCAACAAAAAAGTTAAACCTGCATTTTTCAAGTCTTTGTTCGTGCATTTAAACTCTCAGTTTCCCCAAGGATTCAGTATTAATTCACTATCTTGGGGTTTGAGGGGTGGGAGAAAAATAGAAGGGAAATCCTAGGGCTTATTTGATATTTCCTAACTTAATGGCCTTCACTCCATGAATCATGTAACTAATTTTGGAGTTCTTCCAATTACTTAGTATATCAATTATTATTATACATTCTGAGGATGGTTCTGTGACAGCATTAAACCCTATGAAGGCTGGATTTGGCCTTATCTATAGGTCACCATCTGATCTATAGGTCACCATTCTGGCTGGTGAACCACACAGAATTTATTTCCAATAAAGATTAGTGTTAGTTCAGATCTAATTTAATCTAATCTAATAATCCCTGAAATGTCTGTTTTTTCTTTTTTCCAATGTGGCTAAAAGCCACAGGCCCCTTTGGGATAAGCTTGAGGGAATATCAATGGTGTGTATACCTCTGGACCATGGTACATGGTCCTTTCTCAAGGACCTGGCACCACTCTCAATCAAAGACTCCTACAATGCAAACTGGCTTATTGAGAAATGGATAAGAAGTTATGAATCTCCAGTAAAGCACCTCAAGTTATGTTAATGCTCACTGACCAAGATTTTTCTATTTTAGTGAAGCAGCTCCTTTGTAGGCTGTGTGTATGTGTGTGTGTGCATGTGTCTGTAAATAGGTGAGAGAGAGAGAGAGAGAGAGAGAGGTGATAGATGATAGATAATTAGAAAAAGAAACAGAGATACGTATATTACCTTCAACAGCCCAAATATTTTCTAGGTTTCCCTTTTAATATGATGCTTTTCAGAGATGAATTAACATGAAACCCTTTTTAGGGAAGAGGAAAAAGGAAATATAATAGATTTCAATATCTACTTATTCAATATAATGGCTAAATTCATTTCCAAGATGAATACAGCCTAATATTCCTTTTTCTAGAGAATGAAAGCTTTGGTAATTCATTCATAAAAAAAAAAAAATTAAAGAGCTTCTCTGATGATCAGGGGTCTTTTATGGGTACTAGGGAGAACACAATGAATTGAAGACAGACATGGTTCCAGACCTCAAGGAGTGTACATACTTATATGGTGAGACAAACTAAATATGAAAGACAACAACAAAAAGATAATTTTATATTGTGTTAAGTCTAGGAAAATATAGTAGGAATTACAAATAGGAACCGGGGTGGGTATTACTAAAGTTAGGGTTGTCAGTGGATGCTTCCTTGAGAAAGTAATCATTGAGCTGAAACCTGAGCCATAAGAATATTTGTAATATTTGTAAAGACAGTGAAGTATAATCATTAACAGCAAGGCTTCTGGAGACAGACTCTTGGGTTAGAAGCCTTGCTCTATAATATCCTAAGTGAGGAACCCTGGGGAAGTTACTTAACCTCTTTGTGCCTGTTTCCTAGTCTGTAAAATGGTAATAATCATCATACCCACCTGATAGGCTTGTTGTTAGAATTAAGTAACTTAATACATATCAGAAATACTCCAGAGGAAATGGAATGTTCAAAGATTCTGAGGCAGGAAAGGGTTTCGTGTGTACAAGAAAATTAGAAGGCAGTGACTGCAAAGTAGGGTGCCATAAGATGCGTTTCAAGATTTGAATGAGGATCCAAAGCACCTAGGGCCTTAAGACAAAGCAGGGACAGAAACTCACTAGCTAAATTCATCTATAGGAGACAAATATCTTATGATATAGCTTATATGTGGGATCTAAAAAAAGGGTACAAATGAACTTATCTACAAAACACAAATAGAGTCACAGATGTAGAAAACAAACTTATGGTTACCAGGGGGTAAAGGCGGGGAGGGATAAGTTTGGAGATTGGGATTGACATATACACACTACTACACATAAAATAGATAACTAATAAGAACCTATTGCATAGCACAGGGAATTCTACTCAGTACTCTGAAATGGCCTATTTGGGAAAAGAATCTAAAAAAGAGTGGATGTATGTATATGTATAACTGTAGAAACCTGAAACTAACACAACATTGTAGATCAGCTATACTCCAATAAAAATTAAAACCTAAACTAACCCCTTGTTGTAAACCTGAAACTAACACAGCATTGTAGATCAGCTATACTCCAATAAAAATTAAAAAAAAAAAAAAAAAACAGAGAGAGAGAGAGATGACTCCCTGCCCAGTTGCAAAGGAATGTGGTTAACTGACAGTTTCAAGCTGTCAGCAAACACCCTCAGATCCACTTCACCTCTTAAGCTAATGGCATTCTTTTCTTGGGGTGGTCTCAGCCAGTGACTGAGCAAGAATCTAGTACAAGGCCTGGCCATAGCCATGTCCACCCATTGCAGGACTCATTTAGGGAACAATTGTTTCTCCACAGAAAGCTGTTTGGCATGCAGAGACATTTTAGATCTGCATTGCCTTTCATTGCTATCTCTACCAAATCCTGCTCTGTCCCTTTTTCTTTCAAAAATGTTTCTCGGGCTTCCCTGGTGGCGCAGTGGTTGAGAGTCCGCCTGCCGATGCAGGGGACACGGGTTCGTGCCCTGGTCCGGGAAGATCCCACATGCCGCGGAGCGGCTGGGCCCGTGAGCTATGGCCGCTGAGCCTGCGCGTCCGGAGCCTGGGAGAGGCCACAACAGTGAGAGGCCCACGTACCACAAAAATAAATAAATAAAATTAAATAAATTAAATAAATTAAAAAAAAAATGTTTCTCCCCCAAAACCTTAGCATTCTTAACTATTTCAGCAAGGACCCAACTGATACAGACTGTAGTAATTGGTTTATATTTTAATCTAAATACAACGGGAAGCCATTAATGGTGAGATGATT
>NW_006794958.1:1283150-1326389 GCF_000442215.2 Lipotes vexillifer | reverse complement strand
GGAAAGAGTACAAGCAGAAGACCACTTAGGGGGCTATTGATGTGGCGTGACAAAATAATAGTATAGGCTTAGGTTGTGGCAAAAGAGATCAAGAGTAGTATTCATATTAAATACACATTTTGAAACTAAAATCAATAGGACTTGTTATTGGTTTGGATGTGAAGATCAAGGAAAACATGGTAACAAGGTTGACTTCTAGATTTTTGTCTTGAGACACTGGGTAAATTATGAAACAAACAAACAAAAAAAGATAAGAACACATTTGAAAGGTAGGGGAAATCAAGAGTTCTCTTTAGACATGTAAATTTGGAATGCCTATTACACATTGAAGTGGCGGTGTCAGGTGGACACTGGATAAATACATATGTAGAAATATCATTATAAAAGAGAGCTGTTTTATAAGTTTGTTGCTGTTTTTTTTCCCCCCCTTTGGAGTGAAACCAGCATTTGAACATTTTTTACTAGCATTTAATATTATATTTGAAAATGATTCCTTCAATTATGTTCAACTCTCCATTGACATGGTTTTGACAAGGCAAGGGTAATCTTGACAATTTCTTTTACAGTAAGTTATCAGATGGATAAATCAATTTAAATTTGAGTGATCTCCAATCAGGAAACAAATGGTTTATAGCTTTTTCATCTCAGTTATAATTAATGCTATTTTCTACTTTTAAATCACTGAAAGGAGCTTCCATTTAATTCCAGAAAACTCAACTTGATAATATGTAAATATATCTTATATTATTGCATAGTCACAGTCACACATGAAAGGAATAGAGGACCAGAGGAGAAATAACCTTTTTAAAATTAATTCTGAACAAACTATTATATTCTAGCACAAAAGGAATAATGGCAGATATTTTAAGAACTCTAACACAAATACTAAACTTTTTAGTTTAATTAATTATTAGAGATTTTTCATTGTTAATTATACTTAGTATTATTGACTTTAAGAATAAGACAAACAATATTTAATTCATTCCAAAATATTTGAGTGCCTACCATATTCCAGATACTACTAAGTAGACATAAAACACAATTCTTGCTTGCTATAACAGATCTCAGTCAAGTGGGGAGATATACATTGATATATTTATATAATTGTTTTTCATTAAAATTAAAATCTTTCTAGAGAAGAAAAACACAGAGTGCTAAGCTAGTGTGTGTGTGATGATTTCTCTTCCCCCCTTTCTTTGATTTACCTGGGATTGTAAGTATGAGTAAGGGGTAGTGATACTGAATAGGTCCACAGTGACCTATTCATAACATTATGGGATATATGTATGTGTGTGTGTTACTGTCTTTGAAAAAAAAGTAAAAAGCAGACAAAACAGATTTTATCTTAAGCCTCCTCCTCTTAAAAAAGGAAATAATTCAAAGAATATTGGATAACAAATGAAAGGAAAAGCTGAAGATCTTGTTCTCACCAAGTATTAGAACTGTACTAGTTTTCTAAGGCTGAAATGAAAGTACCACAAACAGTGGCTTAAACAACAGAAATGTATCGTCTCATGGTTCTGGGGGCTAGAAGTTAGAGATCAAGGTTTCGGCAGGGTTGGTTCCCTCTGAGGGCTATGAAGGAGAATCTGTTCCATGTCTCCTTTCTAGCTTCTGGTGGTTTGCTGGCAATCATTGGTGTTTTTTGGCTTCTGCTGCAACACCCCAATCTTTGCCTTCATCTTCACATGACGTCTCTTTGTGTACGTGTCTACGTCCAAATTCCCCCTTTTTATGAGGACACTAGTGATACTGGAGTAGGGGTCTACCCTACTCCCGTATGACCTCATCTTAACTAAATACATCTGCAAATACCCTTTTTCTGAATTAGGTCATATTCTTAGGTATATTCTGTTTTTTTCTTCTGTTACTTTACTGCTACACCCTGGACTCTGCCACTGTGAGATTCCCCATTCTTGCTAAAATCTGAGCCCCTTTCAATTGCAGGCCCTTTTTTAAGGGAGCAGGACCCTATGTGGCATTCCCAGCACAGACCCTTCCCCCATATCCTCTGCTTTAGCTCCATTCCGAAGTACCTAGATAGTAGTATCTGATGCATATTCCCTGAGTTGTTTTACAGATGCTAAAACCTCTACCAAACAGAAGAAATTAACTACTTGATGACCATGAGCACAGTAGACCCCAGACGTACTGGCATCTAAGGATTGATAAGGTAACCGCCCTCTTACCTCACCATCAACCAATCAGAGAATTGTGCAAGAGCTTTTCACATACCCTGGGACTCCCCTCCTTTACTTTGCCTTTAAAAATGCTTTGCTGAAACCCACCGGAGAGTTCTGGCTTTTTGAGCACTAGCTGCTCTAGACTCCTTGCCTGGTGCCTTACAATAAATGCTGCACTTTCCTTCACCACAACCCGTGTCAGGAAATTGGCTTTATTGTGCATGGGTGAGTGGACCCAAGTTTGGTTCAGTAACACTTTCACCAGTATTCCAGGCCTAGAGAGTCATTAAACATATTTTTTAAATAGATTATTCTTCATCAACCCATTTTTCCAGGCCTCTCTGGGTGGGTAGGTAGGATATAGGGCACATTTAATCAGAGTTCTATTATTCAAAGTCTTTTCATTCCTTCCTTTATTAATAGGGATCACAAAATCAAATTTAAACTAGTGCAGTCAACTGGAAGAGAGTTGCTATAGAAAGTGATGAACCTATAGAAAAATGAAGTATACCTGTCCCATCTTAAGTAGACGGCAGCAAATTGTTGCCACATAGGAATATGAGCTCAATGTTGCCAGATCTTTTAAAAGGAGGGTAGAAATCAAAGTTTTTATGTAGGTTTCTTGGCATTTAAATCAACTGTTTTAAAAACACTGTGTGGGCCAAAACTATTGAGGACCAAACAAAGCATGTCAACAGGCCAGATCCAGGCTGCAGTCTCCCGGATTGCAACCTCTGTTCTGAATGATGCACAGGGATCCCTGGCCAATTGATGTCTTTTAGCATGGGCCAATTTTGAGTTCAGGTTTTTACTATTCACCCCAGAAATCATTAGAATCATGGCTGTAACTCTGGCTAATCCATTAAATTTATAATCTCAGAAAAGGATAGCCATCTCAATAAATAAGGCATAATTACAATTTGGCTACACCTGCCTTAGTTGATCTACCCTCTAAACTAACTCCCTCAATTTTTTCAGATTTTTGATTCATCAAATTGGCAAATTTTTCAAGTTTGTCTCTGTGTACCTTTCATTCCCTCCTCTGACTCTGCATTTCAGTGTCCTGGCAATGAGGAGTTTGGATTCAGGCTACTCATAAGTAACAGCATGGGCATAAAAGGAATTGTTAGCTTCCTCCAGTTAGCAGAGGAGGGTTTTTTCCTAGTGAATAGCAGGCCATTAGAGCGTTTCAGATGACTTCCAAATTGGCAAGTTCCGTATCCGGATCCTTTAAGAAGATATTTTTTTCACATAGTCAAATCTTGATCAGTTATTGATTAGTTCCCTAACTTTCATACAAGAGACCTGATGAGGTTATGAATTCAACTGAATCTTCAGAATCAATAATCCATTAGTGACTTCGGCATTTCTGCTATAAAAAGAAAAAAATGTCTTTCAGCAGAGTCAGAAAGCTCATAGGCTTCATTCCATGATACAAGGTGACAATTTAGTGATCTGAGCTTCTCATCTGCTTTAAGTTAGCCAGTGCTGTCAGAAGCACTCACCATACACAGCGATTCTGGAATTCACACTCTTCTTAAAATTATTCTATGGTGACAGCTGCTTGGATTCCAGAGCTTCACTCTTATGGTTCCTTTTTGTCTCATGGGCTATTAGTTCCCCTTCCCAGAATGTGAAGTGGAATCTCATTGTATCAGAATACCAAGTCCCATTTCCAGGAGAATTGTATAGATAGCTAATTCATTCTAGGAAGCAATTTTTGCATTAGTTAGGCTTCCTTGGTTGCAAGCAACAGTGGCCAAGTGAGTTTAATGCTGATAGAGATAAAAGAATTCTAGTGAGTTCTAGATTTTTGTTCTGAAAGTATAACTCAGGTGATCAAAATGTAAATACACCTTTATTTCTCCGTAATAGAATTTAGCTTATTCATAAGCTCCTATTTCTCCTGATTCTTTTTTGTTTCAGAGGTGGTGAATAAACTTTGGAAGTATGAAGTGAATTCCCTTTTACAAACATTATTTTAGTCAAGTACTCAGTCAAATTCACAGTTCTCACCCTGTGCCCTCCTCTCTTTTATCCATTCTTGGGGCAGTCTAATGTCAAGGGTCTAGTAATTGCATAGCCCTCAGACCTTCAATGTCCTCCAGTTATTGTATAGCTTGTTCTGCCTGATTTTTGTTGCTTGGGATGGCATGCACTTGCTGATATACACAGTCCCTTCCATGGCTAACTTGCACAATATTTGTACAGTATGACCATCGAACTTCAAACTCCAGTTTCTTCTAGTCCAAAAATCTGGGAAGGTCAAAAATTAGTAAGGTCCTTTACTAATTTTAAATGTCTGTCATATCACCTCAGAATCTCTCTGTATGAGATGCTCTAGTGTCCAGTGCATATCCCTAAGGCCTCACCTCACTTCAGTCATAACAGGAGTAGAAAGTTCCATAATGGCTTTAAGTCCCTTCATGCCTCTGGCATCCCACTACTAAGACACACTGCCACATTTTACGCTTTCCCCCCCAGGATGTTTTCTAGTGTTGTGATAGCCTGAATGTCATATATAGCTCAGAAGAACAAGAAAGTTAACACTCTCAGGTAAATCTTAACTAGTTTGGGATGGGAGCTAATGAATAAAATGCTTCTGTCTCCCAACCTTGGAAAGATAGTCTTAGAAGGCAGTCTCTGGATTTCTCAGGAGGTTCCAGCAAAATAAAATCTCTATTGCTCACAATAAGAACTTCAATAAATAAATAAATAAATAAATAAAAGAACTTCAATAATACACTTACATTGGCTTTGTCAGCTTCTCTAACGCACTCACACCAATTCTTCTTTCTGTTCCTGAAGATTACCTCTCCAAATAAATGAGTTACATGTTGAATCCTTATCACAGCCTCAGTTCTTGGAAAACCCAAGATGAGATGCCCCCCACCCCAGACTACACTCCCACTGCAACAAAGGGACAATTTGTCACCTCCTTCCAGAGTGAAATGAAACCATTTCCATGTCATACTGTGTCTACTCTATAGTTTAGATTAAAATGCAAAAGACATATTTCCAAGTATGCTTTTCTGCTATGTAAAATATATATATATATATATATATATATCAAAAATATCATCCTGCCACATTTTCTAGTGAATTTATTTACAAGGAGGAAGTTCAGGTTTGCTGGCACTCAGACTGGAGTAGGATGAGTGACTAGAAAGTTAGAGTGAAGCAGGAGGTCTGGACTGCCATTTTGATAAGCCTGAGAAGGAAAAGGACAGGGGTTATAGATCCATAAATGGTTTATTTGTTTATTTATTTGCTTATATTTCAGCTATTCATTTAACTCTTCTAGGTGTTGGACATATAGCAGTAAATAAAATAATCAAAAATCACTGCTTTTATGGAATGTGGCATAGACAGCTAGGCATTTATCAAATATTCAGGCTCTTTGTTGCCATAGGAGCATAGCTGCCCAATCAAGGGCTACATTCCCCGCATGCTTTCCTCCAGATATGGCTATCTTACTTCAATGAAATTGGAATGCAAATAAAGTTGGTCATTTCTGTGCTATGGCCTTTAAGAAACAGGAGTGACCTGAGAATGGCCTTAGATGATGACATTAGAAATGACAGGGTTTTTGCAAGCCTGGGTCACTGAATGACTAAGTGGGGCAAAGCACCCTCTCAAATTACTCACTTTAAAAATATTTGAACACCTATATGAGCTCAAAATAAACTCTATTATGTTAGCCTACTGAAATTGGGGGGCTTATTTGTTGCAACAGCTAGTGCTACTCTAGCCAATACATGGGGCTTATATTTTATTGGGGGAGACAGACAAAAACAAAATAAATAAAGCATATCTTCTGTAATGAAAAGATCAAAGTAGTAAGGTAAACATATCTGGGGAAAGACCATTGCAGGCTGAAGCAATACCAGGTGGAAAAGTCTCAGTTCCAAATATGCTGACATGTTTAAGGATGAGCTGAAGAGCTAAAGAGCTATTATGGTTCAAGTAGAAGTTAGAGATGAAATAGAGGTAATTCGAAATTAGAACAAATAATGTAGGGTCCTTTGGATTACTATGAGGACTTGGACTTTTACTCAGATTAGAATGGGAAACTTTTGGAAGATTTTGAGCATGATCCACCTTGGGTTTCACCACGTTTACTCTGGCTTCATAGGTTGAAGGTAGATGTTGGGAGACAAATTAAGAGACTTTATGATTTTGATCAGGGTAGAATGACACTGGAGGCATAAGAATTTGTGTCCTAGATAAGAGCCTAAGATACCAAGTGTGAGGAGGAAAAGAGACATTAAAGATGATTCTAAGATTTTTGTCCTGAGAAACTAGAACAGTGAATTTTCCATTTACTGCATTAGAGAATGCTGTGAGAGCTCAGTTTGGGACATGTTCAGTTTATGATGCATGTTACATATTTAAGTTGAGGGGACAAGTAGTCAGGTGGCTATGTGATTCTGGAATTCAGGGAAGCGATCTGTGCTGAAGGTATTCATTTGGGAGTTGGCAGCTTATATTTAAAGTTCTGAATCTTGATGAGAATTCCAAAGAAGCGAGATTAAATAGAGAAGAGCAGAAGTCCAAGTAGTAAGCCTTGAGCAATCCCATGTTAGTAGTCAAGAAGATGAGAAGGACTCAGCAAAGAGCAATGAGAAGGAAAAGCCAGAGAAGTGGTGGGAAAACCAGACAGCATCTTGGAAGCCAAAAGATGAAAGTGGCTCAAGAAAAAGAATTATCAACCATGGGAAATGTTGCTAAAATTTTAAGAAATATCACAACTGAGAAGTGACTACTGGATTTAATAACGTCTATTGGTGATCTTGATACAAGAAACTTGATAAGAGAAAAGAAGAGAAAAAAATTTAGAAACAGGTGTATACAATACTCTTTCCAAATGTTTTACTCTGAAAGGAGGACAGAAATAGAGTAACAGTTGGATGCAGAAATGGGCAAAGAGAAGGTGGTTTTAGATTAAAAAAATAATAGTATGTTCATATGAGGAGGGGAATGATTATTTTCCTCAGTAGAGAGGAAAATAGTTATTAATTTTTCTATAGACTCATAGTTAATAAAATTAACATATAATACAATGTATAAAAATTTGTAGAACACATTTAAATATTACATTTAAAATTGAAAATATACTCACATGTAGAATATTTAATTGCTAATAAGAAGGGTTCAGATGAGAGGAATATATTAAAGATAAAGGAGAGAAAGGGAGTACTTAATAACTTAGTTTCTGAAAAGGCAAGAGAGTCCACATCATGGAAAGAAACATAATTCCCCCATGTTAACAGGGGAGAAAGAGAAGAGAATAGGTGACAGTAAATTAGTAGCAGGGGAGAGGGATAGGAAAATGAAGTAGGCAATGTGTGATGGCTTCTATTTCCTCTCTGAAGATACAAAATCACTAACTGAGAGTGCTGTGGAAAGAGCAGAGTGAGAGATTTAAAGAAAGTACAGAATGTGTGAAATCTTATGTGGGTAAGTAGGAAAGTAAAATAACGCAGAGTTGGCTAAGGGCCTGGTTGAGGTTGAAGTTATAGAAAGATCATGTGTCATTTACTTCAGCTCTGACTGTGTTGGAAGACAGAGAGTTGGATTCACTTAGGGATGGTGAAATTACCTTGTAAGACTCTTGTAAGTGTTTAAGAAGATAAAGTACATGATGTGCCTAATCTAGTATCCAGCATATCATAGATACCCTGTAAGTTTTATCACTTTCTCCCATACTTTGTCTTTTTCCTCTGTAAAGTGAATTCTTCAACTCCTAACTCACTAGAAGACTATTAGGACATTAGTCTATTGAAAATGATTAAAAAGACTTTTAGGACTATGTCTTTCTATCAGTCTTCTTCTCCCAACTTGCTTCCCCTCTTACACTCTCCCTTAACTGGCCAAACACACATTGACCTAACACAGGACTATATGTGTTAAATTTATTGACTGGAATTTTTAATTACTTTAAATTTCAAAGTAGTTAAATATAATATTAGGCAACTGATGACTGTAAACTTTAATTGCTTTTACCTCACTGACAGCTGAATACTTTGTTTTTTTAGGCTAAAATCATCATCAGTAGAAATCACTGTTAAACAGGGAGGAGCATGGGATTAGTTATGTACCCCTTATCACGCTCCTGGAACCAAGGGCAAAAGATAGGTAACAATATATATGATACTTATTTTTGGTCCAACTTTAGAACACAACCACCAACACTTTCTGAACCTTGAACTACTGTTTATAACTATTTTATTATTGTAATTTTAAATCCTAAGAGGTTTTACAATAAATGAAAGAATAAGGAAGTCCTTTACTTTACAAGTTTCTACATCAGTGACAACAGCAAAATTGCTTTGAGAACTGGATGAAATGAAGCCAAGGACCAAATTTGGTCCAAAAGCCAGAAATTTATTTTATGAAACCAACAATATTCTAGGAAAAACAAACAAGAAGAGCGAAAGAGCTACAAAGAGACAGAGAGAGAGATGGTATTTCTTTATTTTCACTTTTATGAATTTTACTCAGGAAGCCAACACCTTTCACATGGAAAATGAAACAATTTTAATACTGCAGATAATATATTGTTCCATCAAAATTCTAGTGAACACAAGCTCAGAATCCAAAGAAAAGCAAATTTGAAAATGTACTGTATATCAAAGAATCAATTTTTTTGTTTTTACCTAATTTTATGCAAATTAAAAATGATGAGACTATTGTTCTTGAAGACCTTTGGACATGGAGAAGTTAATAGTGAGACAGCTGTTAGAAGGAAGATTAGCAGCGGGTTAAAAAATATTTGAGAAATAATCCTTCTGTAGGTAGAGATAAAAAGAAAAATCAAATGTTCTTGTCTTAAGCTATTTCACTATTTTAGAGGGAGACAAAAATGAGGGCCTAGAAATAAAACTCTAAGTAAAATTTGTTTATTCATTCATTCAACCTATAATTACAGAGTACCAGTAACTATGTGCCAGGTGCTCTTCTAGACACTGTGGGGAACTAAAGATGAACAAGATAGACAAAGTCCCGAGCCTTATAAGATTTATAGTTTAATTGGAGGAAGAGAGAGAATAAATAACAAATAAATAAAGATAATTTCAAATAATGATGAGTTTTCACAGAAATAATATAAGATGATGTGACATAGAATATCCCGGAGGGTAATAAATTACAACAAAGTGTAGCTGCTTAAAACAATACACATATATTCTGTGGGTCAAGAATCTGGACCTAGATTAGCTGGGTCCTCCAATTTAGGCTCTCTCACTAGGCTGCAATCCAAGTGTCCATCAAAGCAGCAGTAATCTCAAAGTTCGACTGGTGTGGAATCTGCTTCCAAGCTTACTTGGTGGTTGTGAATAGGATTTAGTTCTCTGTGGGTTAGTAGACTGAGAGTCTCAGTCCTTTGCCACATGGCTCTCTCCACTGGGAAGCTCACATGGCAGCTGGCTTCATCGAAGTTAGCCAAACAGGGAGGAGTACCAAGAGAAAGGGAGAGACAGAAGTCATTCTTTTATAGCCTTATCTCAGAAATGACAGCTGTCACTTTGTCATATTCTATTTATTAGAAGCAAGTCCCTAGGAGCAGCCCACACAGAAGTGGAGGGCATTACACAAGAATGTGAATATCAGAAGTCTGGATTTAATCATTGGGAACTATGTTAGAACCAGCCTACCCCATAGGGAATCAGAAAGGCAGAAAAGAACATGCAGCCATGATACTATCAGAAAGAGAAATGCAGACCTGAATAATACTGGTGTGAATCCAGATTTAGCTAATCTCCGTCTCCTAACAAAGTAACTTTTGCATGATATACAAAGATAGTCCAAAGAGAATACACAGCTTAGCTTTCACAAATTTTACACAGGTGTGATGTACCATTGATACTTCTATTTTCCTCGATATTTATTAAGCATTAATTACCTACATATTGAAAACATTTACTACTTCAGAGGTAAGAATTCTCTTCCTCATCCCTTTCAATAGCGATTCCCATTTTCTTATACAAATCTATATGCACTCCTCTAAAAACAAAAAGACAAAAACAAAACTTTTGATTTAAAACTTTTTTGATTAGCTCTAATTTAGCCAAAGTAGGTTAACACCAATGCTAGAGTTGGTCTACCCATATTTTAGTCAGAAGTCAAGTGAGCTTAAATCATTTAGAATTCTACTACGTAAAAATACTAGAGTTTGCTAAATTCTAGAGGGTCAGCTTTGGGCAGATTATTTAACCTCATAGAGCCTTAGTTTTCTGGTATATAAAACAAGAAGATAAAAATCATAACAATATTAATTCTTATTTCAAAGGACAGATGAAGATCAATGATATATGTGTTAGCATTTTGTAAACTATAAAATACTGTGCATTTTTAGAAAGCTTTAAAGTATTTAATACAAAGAAATCAAAAATTGATAAATTTCCAAAATTATACAAGATTTTTAATATTACCACTCATTTCTCTTCTACACAGAAAAATGAGAACACATTGACCCAGTTTCCTTCAATTCACAGTATTCTTAAATATTAGGTAAATTCTTTTTCTGTAACTCATTGTTTCTGCCACGAAGTGCCCACAAACACACAGCAATTGGAAACAAAATTCTTAGATGATGCATTCGTTTACTAAACCACAGTAAAATCAATATCATAAAAGAGTTAACATGGGAATGAAAGCAAAGGAGAACATGATATGTACTGGAAGAAAGAACTATATTAAAATGAGCTCATTTTTATCAGAAGAAAATGGTTCTTATTTTAAAAGAGATGTGTGTCCTTTTACAATTACAGAAGCTGAAATATAACTGTAATCTACAACCATAAGGTAAGATTTCCATCTTTATGTGACATGAAAAACGTGCCAAGCCAAGACTTTCCCCATAAACAAAATTGCTTTCTTCAACTTACATTTAATGCAAGATATCAATCATGTGATGGATTTTATTCCTCAGAATTTAGCTTTGTTTTTTTGACAGGTTGCTTGCAGTCAGCTTGAAGTTCAATTGTATATCATCCCTACTATATACACATCTGAATTGTTGGACCCTTTTTTATTTTAAAAAGGGTATTATAAATGGGAAGAAATACCTGGTGCGGCAGAATTAGTTTGACATCGACCATTTTAACTCAATGGTGTGGTTTTAATAATATGTCATTATATATCTACAGTAGGTCTGAGGCTGCAGGATTTATATAAGACATCAGGGGGCAGCAACGTCTCTGCTATATGAAGGACCCCTCTGTTGTGACATCTTTTTTTCCCTCTTATACATGCCTACATTTGTTAAACCATTCTCATTTTGAATAAAGAGGCAGTATTGATATCAATACAGTGCACTGCCTCGACAATATACTTATAGGATGCATATTCATATATGGCAGCGAGACCACCAAAAGTATTTTTTTTTTTTTTTTTTTTTTTTTGGTAAAAATCAATCTACTGTGGCCTATATGGAGAACTGAAAGTAGTGAAAACTACACTAATGTAATTTGTGGTCACGAGTTTTTACATGCTATAAGTAGTCCCAGTTTAAAGGGAGCTACAATGATCCATATCATTCACAGCCACCATGAATTTAGTATTTCTTGGGCACACAAATAAAGAACAGCAATACATATTAAAATGAAGATGTAGAGCCCTGAAATGAAGAGTTCACAGCTAAAGTTGCCACAAAATTTGCCGTCTATTTCTAGGTAGGAAAAGTGTAAAGAATTTCTAGTGCTGTCCTTTAAGGGCCAAATTGGGAATGATATTTGCTGAAGTCGTAGCAGATATGCAATCCTACTGGATTCCAGCTGCCTATGAATAAGTAGAATACTTTAAAAACCTTTTAACCTATCTGTGATGAAAAATACATGCGGCTTTAAACTCCCTTAGAGCTTTAAATTAGCCACTGCAGCACATTCAGCTGCATGGCCCAGTAGTCCTAAAACCACCAAAAGCTACAAAAAATATAAGCTTAAAAAAAAACCTTAACCAAGCTACTTACAAGGTTTTCCTTCTCCTCAGCAAAATGCTTAATTTCCAGGCTGCCTTAGCTGTCACACTGCTGGGTGTGATTTTTGTTATTGAAAATAAAGGATAAAAGCCTGAGCCCAATGCAATGAAGTTTAACTTGGGGTAAGTGACTAAGAACCACCTTCAAACGCTTAGAAGTGGAGATACTTTTAGAAAACTCATCTCTATGTAATCCCGACTTAAATGTACTTATACAGATGAATCTCATTTCCATGATTTGACTTTAATATTCTTTTAACAACTCCAAAATGAAATAAAAGAGCTGTTAAACACACTTCATTATTGTTTTGAGAAGCCTGGTTTAAACACTTGCGTTGTGTGAGGCATCACGGGCTTGGTGCCTGCATGATCAAATGTTCAGCTTTTCTTAAGGCCGAACCGTTTCAAGGGTAACTTTCAGTTATGTAGAAATTTGGCTTTAAAGGATAGGTTCAGATTTCCTAAAGCTATCTTTTTCCCCTCTCCAGGTAAAGTCAAGAAATTATCATCTTATCTAATTTGGTAAGAAATACATTCCTTCTAATAATTTCACACTCCCTTAAAATCCTGATCTTTGTGAGAAATTAGTAATAGTATAGTATTATATAACCCAGTATTAGGACAGTGGCCACAGGATGAGATTTCCACAATAAGCTTGTATCCCCAGTTTCCTCCTTGGAAAAGCAATTGCATTATTAACTCTTCTTAGTAATATGTCATTATATTCAACATAACCCGAGCACTATTACTGTGGTCATTCACCAATGTTTGGAACTATCACATGGTCCCATAATGGTTACCTGGGGTAAGATATTATCTAGAGATTATTAAAGTTAGAGTCAGTATCTGTCACATATGAATTGCTCAGTAAATACAAGGATTGACTCTACCTTTGCTAACTATAGTGAATAGTTTAACATATATCTCAGCATCAAATAAATTCACCTTCTCTGTTTAGTTTTTGTGAAGATTATAAATAATACTATTAGTAGCACATTTATTAATGTGTCAAACACTCTTCTAAGACTTTTACACATATTTCGGCAGATGTATAAAGGACCTAAATAATGCCCAGCATTCAGAAGGAACTCAAGGGCTTCCCTGGTGGCGCAGCGGTTGAGAGTCCGCCTGCCGATGCAGGGGACACGGGTTCATGCCCTGGTCCGGGAAGATCCCATGTGCCGCGGATCGGCTGGGCCCGTGAGCCATGGCCACTGAGCCTGCGCGTCCGGAGCCTGTGCTCCGCAACAGGAGAGGCCACAACAGTGAGAGGCCCGCGTACCTCAAAAAAAAACAACAGAGGAACTCAATAGTGATAATTACCATTATTTGCCTATTTCAGAGTATAAACTGACTTGCTTAGAATTACTTAGCTCTACTGTGAATCAATTAGACTCTGCATTACATAAAGGCACTGGTGAAGTCCTACACTATAAAACTTGAGTATACTTACCAATGGCACATGTAATTAGATTTAAACTGTAATGCTCTGTATTTGGTTTAAGTCTCTATATAGGACAAACTTGTTTGGAACTATTCTGGTAGAGTTTGGTAGAATTATAATAACAGTAGATATTAGCACTATTACTCTCATTTTCTAGATGAGGAAACTGAGGCCAGAAAGGTTTAAGCTACTTGCTCAAGGTCAAGCAAGTAATAAGTAGTAAAACAGAGCTTCAAGCTAACGAGCTTAAAATAGAGCTTCAAGCTTCAAGTTTAAGTCCCAACCCTAGGACTTAACTACCATACTATGCTGCTTCCTAGTTTTGGAAGAATTGGTATAATTTGAAGGACAAAGGCAAGTTTCCAGCCCTTGGAACAAGTCCCAAAGATGTCATTATTTTTAAAAATTAACTCCAGGGAGTATTATTGTCTGCATAGGCTTTGAGGATTTCCTATCTGAAGGCAAATCCTAATGAAAAATATTGTTAGATCGGTATCAAGATAGGCAAATGCCACTTCTCCCTATCCCCCATAATAAATACCAGTAATAAATTCTAATACACTTCCACTGAGCCTAAACGTCACCTTAGAATCCATGTCAGCACTATGCTCCAGGCAGCTCCTCAAACAGTGAGAACTAGCACATGGATGAACCTTTTCCCATCCTGGATGTAGGCCCTCTCATTTCTGTTAATAGACTGGGAGGCATTATTGACCTTCATCCAGCTAAGTTTTGTTGTAGGTCTGCTATTTCCCAGGCACTAAATACTAGGACCACAACAACAGCAAATGTAATACTTGCCCTGAAGGAACTCACAGGCTATGAGGTAAACAGAATGAAAATGTAAAAATCAACCATTACTATGCTGCTGAAATCACATAGAAAAAGCATAGATGTACATAACAGAGTGACGAGGGAAATTAATCAGATATTGGAGTGGAGATGTCTGTAGGGAACAATTCCAAGGGAGGGTGACATTTGAACTAATCTTCAGAAAATAGACAAGAACTGGTCAAGGACAGGCCATGAGGGTCAGGTCATCCTAGGCAGAGAAAACAGTGTATAGCAGGTTGCTTAAGAATATATGACAACATGTAAGACTGGAAAGGTGAACAAAGCCAGATTATCAAGGGTTTCTTTGACTTGCTAGAATCTGTCTTTTATCCTGAAAGGGGGAGGTGGAGGAATTTAAGCATCTTAGACAGATACATGACAGTATCACTTTTATGTTATGAAATTCCCTGGCTGTGCTGTGGTAAATCCACTAGAAGGGAGCAACATTTGAGTAGAGGACTTTTCTGAGGCTAAAGCTACAATACTCCAAGTGAAAAATTGTGAACAAAAGTAATCACAGTAAAAATTGAGAGGAGAGGGCTGATTAGACAGATGTTGAAGAACTAGAATTTATAGGACTCTGAGATTAATTGGAAGTGGTAGAGCATGAGAATAGGAGGAATCTATGAGGAAGCCTAGATCTCTAGCTTGGGCAAACTGATATATGATGATTCCATTTAATGAAAGGAGGGGACACAAGAGAAGGCAGGGTTTTGAATGCAAAATAATGAACACATTTTAGGATAGATCAAGTTGGACATAGTGCTTCCATATAAAGTCGCACACTTTACAGTTCAAAATAAAGATCTGAAGCACAAAAGATAATAGATCCAGTATCTAAGTGATAGTTAAACACAGGGAAACAGATGAACTCATCCAAAGAAAGTCTGTTGAGAGCCAATGAAGGTTTTAGATTGCAGAAGACAGTGTAACAGAGTGGTTATGATGCTGAACACTGAAGCCAGACCACACAGGTTCGAATAATGGTTCCAACACTTATGATGCATGTAATCTTGAGAAAATTGCTTGACCTTCTTATTCCTCAGTTTTCTCATATGTAAAATGTGGGTAACACTAGTACCTACTTTCTCATATGTAAAATGTGGGTAACTACTAGTACCTCATATGTAAAATGTGGGTAACACTAGTACCTACATTGAAATGTTAATACATGTAAAGGCTTAGAAAATGGTCTGTCACACAGTAAGGAGGTAATAAATGTTAGCTATTGCAATGATGAAGATGATTATTGAGGATGATACAGATAAAAATATAGCTTTTCCCCACTCTTAAGACCTTTCAATATAAAATAGAAACACAAGCACAGCTATAAAATAAATAATAATAATTGATGATAGGAGATCCCATGGTGGATGAGTAGGAAAAAATAACTTAGATCACATATCATGGTGATAATATGGAAACATGGTGTCAGCAGTGCATCCAAGAGTTTTACTAATTTATCTATGGTTAACACCATTATTTGCAGCAAGATTGGATGTGGCTTATAAACGTAGAATATAATGTAAGGCTTTTCAGAATAGCCAATATCTGTTCATGAACCAAATTAATAAGGCTTACATATGGGATACACATTCTCTATTACATCTTTTTTTTCCTTTTTTTTTTTTTTGGGGGGGGGGCGGTACGCGGGCCTCTCACTGTTGTGGCCCCTCCCGTTGCGGAGCACAGGCTCCGACGCGCAAGCTCAGCGGCCATGGCTCACGGGCCCAGCCGCTCCGCGGCATGTGGGATCTTCCCAGACTGGGGCACGAACCCGTGTCCCCTGCATCGGCAGGTGGACTTGCAACCACTGCGCCACCAGGGAAGCCCTCTATTACATCTTAAATGTGCCCTATGTCAATGAGAAAAAATCTCTTTCTTTTTCACCACTCTATAGCCTTTCATTTCTCAACCTAACTAGCTTATGGTAAATTCTCTCTTCTCTCTCTCTCTCCATTTCATTCAGTTTGGTTAATATAATCTCTAACACTCAGAGATCTTGCTGGCTTGCCCATCACCAAACAAACTAACTACTGGAGCAAAGCGCCCATAGTAACTGGTCCAATTGGAGAGCCTGCCTATAGGCAAATTCTGGAACTCTGTAATATCCTCAGCCATGGATATTTTAATTGGCAAACAACCTGACATCCTATTAACGACATACACCCAAATCAGTCCCTTTGATCTAAAACCTATTTGTAACAGAATCCCTCTTATCACCCATCTGGGCAAAAATTTAGGCTCTTGGAAACTTAGATTTGACATCCTTAATTGGAGATTTAATTGTGCAAGTTAGGTGCTGGCTTCCATGCTCTCTGGCTTCCAGGTGGCTTTGTCCATCAGAGCCATTAGCAAAAATCTCAGAGATTAGGAAGGGAGTGATATTGGATATTTGTCCCATTGACATTCCCCCTGCAGATTGCCATGAGCTGGTTGTGTTCCTTTGCCAAGGGCTACAGCTCTTGTCAGGTGACACTCTTATTCTTTTTGTGTTCTGAAAACTTCTCTCTTCCCCCCCTTCATTTTTCTTTCTTCTTCTGCTGGCCCTACAGTATTAGTCTATTCCTAGTTGGTTTACAAAATCATGCCCTTACCTTTGTAAATAGTCCTTGTATTGAACTCTCGTCAAAGCCCCTTTTGAATGTACCATATGACTCCTATTGAACCCTGACTGATACAATGTTCTTTAGCCCATTTTCCATTCTTTTTGTTTTCTCTTATTGATTTGTAGAAATTATTTTCATACTCTAGTTATCAACTTTTTATCACTTGTATGCATTACAAATGTTTAATCTACAGCTTGCTTTGAACTGAGTTTATAATATTTCTTGTGGTACAGATATATATAAATAAAAAAATTTAAGGTTGTGAAATATATTAAATATTTCCCTCTTTGTCCTTTAAGAAATTCTTCTCTACTCTGACTTTATTTTTTTAATGTTTCTGCAATTCCTTTTAGAGTTATAAATTTGTTTTTCCGTGTAAAAAATAAAATATAAATTAAATTAATATTTTAGTTTGTTTTCCCACCTGGTTAGCCAATTGTTTTAGAACCATTTATTGAATAAACCATCCATTTCCAGTGCTCCATGAGCACCAGCTAAACCTTGCC
Organism: Lipotes vexillifer; assembly: GCF_000442215.2. Lineage (NCBI taxonomy): Eukaryota > Metazoa > Chordata > Mammalia > Artiodactyla > Lipotidae > Lipotes > Lipotes vexillifer. The sequence goes on along the minus strand of NW_006794958.1, from coordinate 1,308,835 downwards.
TTTCCTGTAGTTATTAATGTTTTTGCCTTAAAAAGACTTAACTGTTTTTCTATTGATTGTAATAAAAACATCATTGGCTCATATTGAGCATATGATATGCTTTAATATGAGAAGAAAGTGAAGGCAGGAAAGGCCCAAAATTAGTAAAAATAATTATAAATAAGTAGACAGGTGATTAAGGACTTAGGAGTCTCCATGAGGTCAAAGATTCCATTAAGTGGGGCAACAGTAGTGAATGTGGTAGGCAAAAAAACACTATGCTTCTAAAAATTTTGAAAAATAGCAATTCTAAAAGATAACAAAATTCAATGTGTGTTCATAGGACTGGGTTGTTGAAATTGCATGAAGGTGAAGGTTAATGGAGTTGAAGAGGTCAGGAATGTTAAGGCAAAGATATTTATAAATGTCCCCACCCTGATGTTGACATCAGTCAGGAAAATATCAGAAATACCCAGCTATTTATCCTACTACTTAAGAGCACACATGAACTCTAATCCATGCCAATTTTCTACTTAATAAATAAGGTTAAAGAGATATGATATATATTTTTAATAATCAATAGGTTTATTAAAATCCACTAATACTTCAATTTTTTTCAGATATGAAAAGGAGAGAATGGGTACAACTCCAAAAAACTTAGAACATCTAGGAAAGATGAATAAAGAAAAAATGAAATAGCATTTATTCATATCAAAGCTACTTCAATGAGGTATCACCTCACACCAGTCAGAATGACCATCATTAAAAAGTCTATAAATAATAAATGCTGGAGAGGGTGTGGAGAAAAGGGAACCTTCCTACACTGTTGGTGGGAATGTAAATTGGTGCAGCCACTATGGAGAACAGTATGGAGGTTCTTCACAAAAATTAAAAATAGAGTTCCATATAATCCTGCAATCCAACTCCTGGGCATATAATCATACAAAACTATAATTCAAAAAGATACATGCACCCTTATGCTCATGGCAGCACTATTCTCAATAGCCAAGACATGGAAAAAACCTAAATGTCCATTGACAGATTAACGGGTAAAGAAGATGTGCTACATATATACAATGGAATACTACTAAGCCATTAAAAAAGAATGAAATAATGTCATTTGCAGCAACATGGATGGACCTAGAGATTATCACACTAAGTGAAGTAAATCAGAAAGAGAAAGACAAATACCATATGATATCACTTATATGTGAAATCTAAAATATAACACAAGTGAACTTATCTATGAAACAGAAACAGATTCACAAACATAGAGGACAGATTTGCAGTTGCCAAAGGGGAGGGGGAGTGGGGAAGGGATGGATTGGGATTTTGGGATTAGCAGATGCAAGCTATTATATATAGAATGGATAAACAACAAGGTCCTACTGTATAGCATGGGGAACTATATTCAATATCCTGTAATAAACTGTAATGAAAATGAATGTAGAAGAGAATACATATATATATATATATATATATATATATACATACATACATAAAACTGAATCACTTTGCTGTATAGCAGAAACTAATACAACATTGTAAATCAACTATACTTCAATAAAATAAATTTTAAAAAATAAATAATAAATAGCATTTATTGAGTACCTAATCTGCTTCATTTAGTATGTGATTACATTGATTAGCTTATTCAGTATTGTAGGTTGTAGGACAAGGAATCAAATCTAAAACTGATAAACCATTAAAACATACCTCTCCAATACCCTTTCTAAATACCTACTTTCATCTGCAATAAAAATTTATAAAACTTAAAAACTTTTATAGAAAATGCTTAATACAAGGTGATGAAGAAAACTTCAGTTATTAAAACATATTTTCATATCGCCTTACAAACTTATTTTACTCAGTAGCACATCAGAACAAATTGCAGCATTACCAAACATATTTACAGTAACTTTTTTTCATATTAAGCTTCTATTGAACTTTAATTAATTAAAAATCTCATCAGAAGATAACCTTTACTTTGACACAGTGTCTTTCAAAATATATTCTTGAAACTCCACTTGTTATATTCTAATATCAAATAAGAAAAGCTTAGAAAAAGGGTTGAATTAATCAGTCAACAGTAATTAACTACACATTTATCCAAAGTGAGATTTCAATTCTCTTCATTCCCTTGGCTTGATGCCATATTTTGTTTGTTTAGTGAGAACTCTATGTTCTGTGAAGCTTATGAAGGATTTAAAATTCGGGCATTTATATGAATACAATTATTTTGATAATACTTGGCAATGACAGTAACCATCCAGATTCTATATAATTTGGATAGAGTTTTTTTTTAATACAACATAACCCTTTTCTAAAATATTTTTAAGAGGATTATGATCTAAATTATGTCAGTTAGTTGTTCTTTTAAAAAGATATTTGGTTAAGTTTAAATAGATAAATTTTGGAGCATTTTTTTATGAGTCAGCCTAACTTAAGGCATAAAAACATCTCCCCAAACTATAATGGAATTCTTTTTGACTTGATTTTAAATAACTATAACATAGATGATGAAATTGCTTACTAATTATACAAACAATAATTGATTGAAAACTAGAAAGACTTTGTGCATAAAGATCGTTGTTCTGCTGTTAGCTATTTAATCTCACAGCAATTAATATCACATTTGGTTAATATTTTTCATGTTCTGCTTAAGCATTTAAAGGTTTCCCAAATGACTTTCCCCCTAAATATTTGTTTCAGGAAGTATTTTCCCTAGATATTTTACATGTTTGGATTCCAAATTAATTTTCATTTTTAATGAGTTTCTGCTTATAAATTTGGACTTCACTGTATTCATTTGTATTACTCCTCTATCTTTAATGATTTTTGAATGTAACATGAAATCATGAGTTGTTGCAAATTCAATTAATTTTATTTAAGCTTGTTAATATAGATATGAGATAAAGGTGGGATGACTCAGTTAATTCTCTACTTAGCTCTTGTTGAATCAATATGATGTAACTACTTTCCTATTTTAGTTTTTCAATTTTCTGACATTTTAGTCTCTGCATAAGTGTATGTATTGGTTTATTAGAGCTGCTGCAACAAATTACAGCAATTTTGATGGCTTAAAAAACACAAAAAAATATCCTCTCACAGTTCTAGAGGCCAGAAGTCCAAAATCAGTGCTGGTAGGATTGGCTGACTCTTGAAGTTCTGGGGGAGAATCTGTCCATGATTTTCTCCTAGCTTCTGGTTGCTGCAGGATTCCTTGGCATTTCTTGGTTTGTGGACACATCATTCCAATCTCTGCCTCCATTTTCACATGGCTTTATCCCCTGTGTCTCTAAGAAAGACATGTTTCATTGGACTTAGGGTCCACTGAGGTTATTCAGGATGCTCTCATCTTGGGACCCTTAACTTAATTGTATCTGTGAAGACCCTTTCTCCAAATTAATTCACAGTCACAGGTACTGCGCATTAGGGTTAGGACATATCTTTTTTTTTGTTGGGGGGGCACAATTCAGCCCATTACAGTATGTTTTATGACAAATTATTTTAAACTAATTTTTCAAATAAAATGAAATATCTGAGATCAAACATATTGCTATGTGGTATAAAACTATTTTTACTAGGATGTTTTCCTCTATGAACTCTATATATGAATCACCAACCAAATCCACTTGTCCTAATTGGTATTTCCATAGTCACACTCACAATATCGTTTCAGTTATTTTTGAGTAACAGTTTGCTAGTTGATAGTCACATAATCATGTCACTTTCTGATTACTTTGATTAAAGTGTTAATGTGATCAAAATAGCCTCCCCAAAAGAAATATCCTCTTTAAAAGCAGAAAACATGACCACATTTCCATTCTTTCTCAGAAATCAATAAGACATTAATCCAGTACTAATGTTATTCTCAAGTGATCACTTATCCCTTTGCAGAGTTGAATTATCATCCAACTCTATTCAACCAATAATGTACAGTTTGACACTGATTCAAGTTATTAGCTATTTCCTGATTTCTGGATATAGAAGTTAGAACTATTATACTTCAATTACTCATCCACAAGAATAATCAATATATCCCTATTATAGACCAACCAAAGAGCTGAAAATATAATTAATAAAAAAAAAAAAAATCAGTGTGGCAACCAAGTAACAAATTAACACAGCTTGAAAGCTAAACCCTTGAAAAAAAAAAACATTGAGTTATGCTTTATATGCTCTACAGACAGGCACCAAATCCCTGGAGCTTCAAATGTGATGCTTACTATTCCCAAGAATGTAGTGACATTAAAGTCAAAGTAGAGGACCCTGAAAAACCAAGTGCTAACTCACAGATCAAGAAACCATATAACTTAATGGTAGGCATGAGGAAAATAAACTGACTGCTCAATACGCAAAACACATTTATTTCACAATTTTACAGACAAATGAGCATGGATGAGCATTCATTTCTTTGTGTGGCTTTATTTTTTCCTATTACTGTTCACACTGCTCAGTCATTAGACCAAAAAAATAAATAAATAAAGTAAAAAGTAAAGAATTCAACCAGCCAATTAATTTATAATTTATTCACACAAAACTTGGGAAATTTGACTGTTTTTAGTATAATTCACAAAGGATTGACTGTTTTTGGCTTCAACTAGTCAGACCCTTTAAAATTCCTAATATATTTTTCAAGTAAAACCACAGATTGTCTTTGGTTGTCAATAAAGCTTTTATTGATCCATGTAAACATCTGACAAAAATAAGGAATAAAATGAGCTTTCCATAAAGCAATTTTTTTTTCAGTAAGAGTGCTCTTTAGACTCACTGTTTTTTTTGTTTTGTTTTGTTTTGTTTGCGGTACGCGGGTCTCTCACTGTTGTGGCCTCTCCCGTTGCAGAGCACAGGCTCCGGAAGCAAAGCGCAGGCTGCGCCACCAGGGAAGCACCCTAGGCTCACTGTTTTGATGTTAAATATTTGTTTTCAATGAAAAAGTGATGACAGTAGATAGTAGTTGTGTTGGTGGTGGGTAGTTCTTATAACTTTACTTGGTGAAAAAACTCTGTGACTCTTTCCCATTCTTTTTAATTTTAAATTAAATTCATATCTAAAATATAAGTGCCATTGATTTAGGTCACAAAAATTATAAATCTAAAGGAAATGTTAAGGAATTATTACACTAACCTCCTAGAATTGGTATAAGGATTAGTGAGTTCATACCTATAATGTGCTTAGAACAATAATTGGCACATAATAAACACTATATGTGTTTGTATTTATCACTATTACAAAGGCTAGAAAAGGTTGAAAACCACTAGTGAATCCTTGGATTTCCTGACTGAAATACACATTACACATTTTTCATTTTTCTTTCTTCTTTAAAAGCCCTCCAGAAACATTCTTATGTTATTGGTTATTATAATTTGTGTTTGAACATAACTAAACAATAGTCCAGGAGAAAACTCCAGGGAGATTTTTATAAAGTTAAGGGCTTCTTATATTTAACAGAACAAATTTAATGTATTAGTTAGCACAATAATTACTTTAAAAGCAATAAATATGAATGCAATAGTGTGAGTTTATGGATTTCAAGGCAGATGAAATTTCTTGAAATAAAATATATACTTAAAAACAGAATTGGTTTAGGTATATGTTGAAATGAAACAGCATAGTGCCTCTGGCTCTCTGACTCTAATCATCTTGGCTTCTATGAAAAGAAAATTGAATTTCTTATCTAAATATTGGATATTCCTTACCAACTAACTGAAAGTCAAAATTCTTTTCTGGATAAAACTTTAAATCACCAGGTATTATTCTGGGTTAATGAATCAAAGGACCACTATATATTATGTATTAAAATAACTTTCAGATAATCTCAGTTACTTTTATAAGTGTGGATGTGAAAATCCATATTTCAAAATCAAGAAATTGTTGGAAAGCTAGTGTGTAAATTAGAATTGACTGCTTCTCAATTTCTGAGAGTCAGCAAATTTTTACCATCATGAGATTATTTAACTCGAAGTAATTTATACCCTGAAATTGTTATTTTAAAATCTTAGATGATATAGTTTGGATTTTATAATTCTCAGTATTCCATACATTTCCAGTTGTGTAAATAAGTGAAGACCACCTGTATGTGAACAAGCAAAGGCTTTTTATTCAGAACTAGAGTCCATTACCATCACTTGCATTTGATAGGGATTTAAAGGCAGTAACGGAAGTGTAAAGCTTTAAAGTGGAAAAAAGAAAAGGCTTCAGGTATACCCTGAATGGAAGCTGTCAGCATGAGGAATCTGGAAACAGGCTAACTTAGAAGAAGAGCACCCTGTGTGATTGGCTAGGGAAGCATGTTTCATTTCCTCTGGTTGGTCTGAAGTTAGAAGCAGGGCAAAAATTAGGGAAGTTGGCAGTTATTGATCAAGTTTTGCCTTTTGGGGCTGATTGCTACAGAGGTTGTGGTTTGGCTTCCCTGCCTGGTTGCTACTAAGGATGTGGATCAGAGTTCTATGTTTTAGTTATGGCGTGGCCGTATTCCATTTGTATATTCAGCCTCTCACAGATATATACGTATTTCATTATAAAATTATTTCTACTATAAGGTCAAATATTAATCTATAGTAAAAGCTGTCCTTTAATTTATTAAAACTCTCTGATATTTATTTATATCTTACCTACCAACTAAAATGCACTGTAAGGTATGAATTTTCTCTTAAAGTAGATCAAATTCTTCAAAGACAACTCAGAGGTTTTCCCCCAACATCTCATAAAATAAAAAGCTAAGGTTGTTAATCAGTCAGTAAATACAGGCATACTTCAGAGACATTGCAAATTCAGTTCCAGACCACCACAATAAAGCTAATATTGGAATAAAGCAAGTCACATGAATTTTTTGGTTTCCCAGTGCATATAAAACTTATGTTTACACTATACTGTAGTCTAGTTAAGTGTGCAATAGTAATTTGTCTAAAAAGCAGTGTACATACCTTAATTTTAAAATACTTTATTGCTAAAAAATGCTATCATCTGACAATGCAGAATTGACACAAACTTTCAATTTGTCAAAAATGCAGTATCTGTGAAGCACAATAAAGCAAAGTGCAATTAAAAAACTTATGTCTAGGGCTTCCCTGGTGGCGCAGGGGTTGAGAGTCCACCTGCCTATGCAAGGGACACGGGTTCGTGCCCCGGTCTAGGAAGATCCCACATGCCACGGAGCGGCTGGGCCCGTGAGCCATGGCCACTGAGCCTGCGTGTCCGGAGCCTGTGCTCCGCAACGGGAGAGGCCACAACTTATGCCTATACTTAAATATTTAAAACATAGTTTCAGAAACTTATCATCCAAAATATAATGATGCTAGCTTTATTGCCCAAAATTAGTCAGTCTTTGCAACTCAGTCACTTCTGGTTACAAATTCATATGCTTAGGACAGGATTCTTCATATTCTACTCTGACTCCAGATTTAGAACACTCTGTGACCCCAATGAGATCACTGACCTGCTGGACGCTTGGCCCCCTCTAGCTGCTGCTGTTACTACCAATGTTCTGGCTTCAGCAGAAAAGGCCTGTATATCTTATAAAGATCTAAAAGTTCTTTTGACTTTATCTTCTAGTATTTATTTCTTAAAGATATTCTAGGATTGGGCTTCCCTGGTGGCGCAGTGGTTGAGAGTCTGCCTGCCGATGCAGGGGACAGGTTCGTGCCCCGTCTGGGAAGATCCCACATGCCGCGGAGCGGCTAGGCCCGTGAGCCATGGCCGCTGAGCCTGCGCGTCTGGAGCCTGTGCTCCGCAACGGGGGAGGCCACAACAGTGAGAGGCCCGCGTACCACAAAAAAACAAACAAACAAAAAAGATATTCTAGGATATTCACATGTTCATTTCCTCACCAACGAATAAGACAATTTTTGGATCCTATATGAGCAATACTAAAGTTATTTTTGTTAGAACAAATAACTAAATTTATAAAGCATTGTAAATCGATAAATACAACAAATGCAAAGAGTGGTGGAAAGTATATATTAAAATCAGTCATGTTTCAAAAGAACAACCGGAAAGCATGAGAAAAATGATGAAAGCATCTTCTAAGATAAATGTTGACACCAAAAAACATAAAATGTACTTCTTTAATATTAAAATTAAACTGAGGAATAAAAGAAAAATTGAGAGTTCATGTTTCTAGTTTTTTTTTATTCATAAAACTTTTATTCCACTTACATCAACTTAATACATATGTTCTGAACAATTATACTTGGATTGCTCATAAAGATTTCATAAAATATTAAATGAATCTAGCCACCATCTGAAGTTATTCCACTGTTCACTGTTTTTACAGAACATGCATGTTAGATAAGTTTCAAAGAAATCACAAAAGCAAAAATCATTTTTTGCTTTTTGGGGGCTTTTGTTCTACTTTTCTGCTTGATATCCATGAAATAATGGATATCAAGAAATTCATTTTAACACATCTTTACTTGTACATTTGTGCTTAGGTTGCTTAAAATATTTAAATGCAAATAAAATGAGTGTTACCAAACTAATGAAACAAAACAACAGGTAACTTTACAAACAATGGAATATGAATAATTTCTGCCCTTCTCCAGACAAAACTGGATCACAACTTTGTCTAAAGGAACACTTCTGCAGCTGTAGTCAAAGGAATGCGTGATGAGATTTTGTACTCCACAGATACACATGGTTCAAAATGTAATGAGGGCTTCCCTGGTGGCGCAGTGGTTGAGAGTCTGCCTGCCAATGCAGGGGACATGGGTTCGAGCCCTGGTCTGGGAAGATCCCACATGCCGCGGAGCAACTAGGCCCGTGAGCCACAACTACTGAGCCTGCGCATCTGGAGCTTGTGCTCCGCAACAAGAGAGGCCGCGACAGTGAGAGGCCCAAGCACTGTGATGAAGAGTGGCCCCCGCTCACCGCAACTAGAGAAAGCCCTCGCACAGAAATGAAGACCCAGCACAGCCAAAAATAAATAAATAAATTAATTAAAAAATTTTTTAAAAAAGTTATGAGAGAAAAAAATGTGAAGAAGGAACACTATATGTCAACAATTTCTGTCCTAGGTTTAAAAAAAAAAAAAAATGTAATGAAATCTTGGGTTAAATCCATTTCATCTGCCCTTACCAATAAAGGTCATTTTAAGACTTATATGTCCTCCAAGCTGCACACAGCCCAAACAATAAGATGTTTGCCTGAGTTATTTTCCAGGAATGTGCAGTCACCTGTGTCTAGCACAAGCTGAGCTGAGAGTCAGCTGTGTCAAGTTCCAGCTGAGCTGGTTAAGACTGACCCTCCAGCTGGACGTGCAGAAGTGTCCACTCAGTGACCTTTCGAATGTGCAGAGGCCTGTAGCTGAGTTACGCCTGTGCAGAACAATGATTATTGCACTTTTTTCCAATCACATTTCCCCAAGCTCCCCACACTCCCCGTGACTCAGACCACCCTGCTTCTTTATTCTTTATACACAAATACAACAATCCCCTTGCCTTAGGGGAGGCAGGTTTGAGCCTTGTTCTCCCATCTCCTCACTTGGGTGCCTTACCAATTAACTCTCTCTTTGCTACAAACCTCAGTGTCTCAGCCTTTTGGCTTGCTGTGCATCAGGCAAAACAAACATGTTTGGTAATAATATCCATGGGGGATCTATTTTTACTATAGTCCTATAATTTCTCCAAATCTTAAAATACCCACAACAACCAAATCTTTGACAGGAACCAATTTTATTTCCTATCCCGCATCAGGACAAACCAATAGGCATGCAGTTTTCTTTCCTTAGACATAGAAGCAGTTTTAACACAAGTCCTTGCAAAGCCACAACATAGCAAAAGTATTATGTATAAAAATTTCACATATCCATATTGATCACCTCAAGATGCAAGTAACTCTCAACAAAGTGGTTATAGAGGGAACATACCTCAACATAATAAAAGCCATATATGACAAGCCCACAGCTAACATCAAAGCTTTTCCTCTAAGATTAGGAACAAGACAAAGATGCCCACTCTCACTATTCTTATTCAACACAGTATTGAAAGCCCTAGACACAATAATCAAACAAGAAAAAGAAGTATAAGACACCCAAATTAGAAAGGAAGAAGTAAAACTGTAACTATTTGGGGCTTCCCTGGTGGTACAGTGGTTGAGAATCTGCCTGCTAATGCAGGGAACACGAGTTCAAGCCCTGGTCTGGGAGGATCCCACATGCCGTGGAGCAACCAGGCCCATGAGCCACAACTACTGAGCCTGCGCGTCTGGCACCTGTGCTCCACAACAAGAGAGGCTGCAATAGTGAGAGGCCCATGCACCGCGATGAAGAGTGGCCTCCGCTTGCCACAACTAGAGAAAGCCCTCACACAGAAACGAAGACCCAACACAGCAAAAATAAATAATTAATAAACTCCTACTCCCAACATCTTCTTTAAAAAAAAACAAAAAACTGTAACTATTTGCAGATGACATGATATTATATATAGAAAACCCAAAAGGCTCCACCAAAAAACTCTTGAGAACTAATAAATAAATTCAGTAAAGTTGCAGGATGCAAAATCAATATACAAGATCAGTTGCATTTCTCTACACTAATAACAAGTTATCAGAAAGAGAAATTAAGAAAACAATGCCATTTACAATTGCATCAAAAAGAATAAAATTCCTAGAAGTAAATTTAACCAAGGAGGTAAAAGACTTGTACTCGAAAAACTATAAGACATTGATGAAAGAAATTGAGGACAACACATAAAAAATGGAAAGCTATTCAATGCTCATGGACTACAGGAATTAATATTGTTAAAATGCCCATACTACACAAAGCAATTTACAGATTCAATGCAATCTTTACCAAAATTCCAATGGCATTTTTCACAAAAATAGAACAAACAATCTGAAAATTTTTATGGAACCACAAAAGACCCCAAAAAGCCAAAGCAACCTTGAGAAAGAACAAAGCTAAAGGCATTCATTATATGCTGCAATTTCAAACTACATGACAAAGCTATATTACTTGAAACAGTATGGTACTGGCATAAAAACAGACACATAAATCCATGGAACAGAGTAGAAAGCCCAGAAATAAACCAACACATATACAGTCAATTAATTTATGGCAAGGGAACCAAAAATAGGTAATAGGGAAAGGACAGTCTCTTCAGTAAATGGTGTTTGGAAAACTGGACAGCCACATGCAAAAGAATGAAACTGGACCACTATTTTAGGCCATACATAAGAATCAACTCAAAATGGATTAAAGACTTGAATATAAGACCTGGAATCATAAAACTCCTATAAGAAAACAGGCTTTAAGCTCCTTGACATAGGTCTTGGTGATGATTTTTTGGATTTGATACCAAAAGCAGGAATAAACAAGTGGTACTACATCAAACTAAAAGGCATCTGCATAGCAAAGGAAAACACCAACAAAATGAAAAGGCAAACAATGGAATGGAAAAAAAATATTTGCAAATCATATATCCAATAAAGGGTTACTATCCAAAATATATAAAGAATTCATACAACTCAATAGCAAAAAAGACAAATAATCTGATTAAGAAATGGGCAGGGAATCTGAATAGACATTTTTCGAAAGAAGACATACAGATGGCCAACAGATACATGAAATTGTGATCGACATCACTAATCATTAGGGAAATGCAAATTAAAACCAAAATGAGGTATCACCTCACACCAGTCAAAATGGTTGTTATCGGCTTCTGCCAGAAGCTGGAATTCACTGTCTCCCGGGTGAACAAGGCTGTTGCAATGAGGGTCGGCAAGTGCAGGTTTGCCCTCCTGCAGACATGGTGCGCAGAAAGTCAAAACAGAAGCCACCCCCCAGGAAGAAGATGACAGTCTCCCTAGATGCCCAGTTCACCTGCCCCTTCTGCAACCACGAGAAGTCTTGTGACATGAAAATGGACCGGGCCCACAACACTGGAGTCATCTCTTGTACCATGTGCCTAGAAGAATTTCAGATGTCCATCACTTATCTGTCAGAACCAGTGGACGTGTACAGCAATTGGATAGATGCCTGTGAGGCAGCCAATCACTAGCAACACAGAGGACCCACCCCCTTGGCAGCCTCACCTGCTGGGTACCAATCCAGAGACATTCCAGGGTCCAGGGTGTGGGTCCAGGGCCTTTGCAGCCCTGTGTGTATGTGGAATTGGCATGGATGTGGGTGTGGGTGTAAGTGTGGGTGTGGCTGCAGGTGTGACTCTGGCGGTGTCCTCGTGAGCATGGGGTAGTGTTGAAGGGTTGCTGTGCTCCAGGGTCCTGAACTGCTTCCCTTGACTCCAAAAGCCTTTGACTTGCTCCCTCCTCTGGCACCTGGCCCCCTGGCTTTGGGGTCTTGGCTCCTCCAGGGACCTGTGTCCTGACATCCTAGGTGAGGGCAAGCCCAGCAGAGGCTGCCTCAGGACTCTCCAGCATCTTCCCCCACCTCACCAGCACTTGTCCATTTGAACTGGACTGACTACCCATCCTCCTTCCCTGCCTTCCAAGGCCTGTGGCCTGGGATTCAAGCCACAGCCCCACAGGCCCCCTGGCAGAGTGGCCTGTTTTCATGTTTGGCCACTTTTGTAGAGGAGGGAGGGGCTGGGTTGGGGATAGCTGTCAGTCACTGGCCCTTAAATAAAGCAGCCAACACACACACACACACACACACACACAAAAATGGTTATTATCAAAAAGGTAAGAAATAACAAGTGTTCATGAGGATATAAAGAAAAGGGAATCCCTGTGCTCTGTTACTGAGAATGTAAATTGGTGCAGCTATTAGGGAAAACAGTATGGCGTTCCCTCAAAAAATTAGAAATAGAACTACCATATGATCTAGAAATTCCACTTCTGGATATTTATCCAAAGGAAACTTGAAAAGTTATCTGCTCCCCCACATTCACTGCAGCATTATTTACAATAGTCAAGACATGGAAGCAAACTAAGTGTCCATCAATGGATGAATGGACAAAGAAAATATGGTATGTATATATACAATGGAATATTATTTAGCTATAAAAAAGAAGGAAATCTTGTCATTTGCAACAACCTGGATGGAACCTGAGGGCATTATGCTAAGTGAAATAAGTCAGAGAAAGACATACCATACAATCTCACTTATATGTAGAATCTAAAAAACAAAAAACAACAACAACAATGAATGCATAAATACAGAGATCAGGTTGGTGGTTTCCAAAGGGGAAACAGGGGGTGGGGGATGTGAAATGGATGAAGGGCACCAAAAGGTACAAACTTCCAGTTATAAAATAAATAAGTCATGGGATATAATATATAGCATGGCAACTATAGCTAATAATATGGTATAAGCATACCTTGTTCTATTGCACTTGAATTTACTGCACTTCACAGATATTACATTTTTTACAAAAATGCAGGTTTGTTGCAATCCTGCATTGTCAGATAATGGTTAGCATTTTCAGCAAAAAGTATGTTTTAATTAAGGTATGTACATTATTTTTTTAGACATAATGTTATTGCACACTTAATAGACTACAGTATCGTATAAACATAACTTTTATATGTCCTGGGAAACCAAAAAATTTATGTGACTCACTTTATTGTAATGATAACTTTACTGCTGTGGTCTGGAACTGAACCCACAATATCTCCAAGATATGCCTGTATTGTATATATATATATATATATTTTTTTTTTTTTTCTTGCGTTATGCGGGCCTCTCACTGTCGTGGCCTCTCCCATTTGCGGAGCACAGGCTCCGGACGCGCAGGCCCAGCGGCCATGGCTCACGGGCCCAGCCGCTCCGCGGCACGTGGGATCCTCCCGAAACGGGGTACGAACCCGCGTCTCCTGCATCGGCAGGCGGACTCTCAAGCACTGCGCCACCAGGGAAGCCCTGCCTGTATTGTATATTTGAAAGTTACTGAGAGAGTAGACCTTAAAACTTCTCATCACAGGAAAAAAAAATTATATGTGGTGATGAATGTCAACTAGACACTGTGGTAATCATTTTACAATATATATACATATCAAATCACTATGTTTTACACCTTGAAACTAATGTCATATGTCAATTATATCTCAATTTAAAAAAATCTAATTGGCAATAGCCAAATGATAAAATAGCTAGGAAAAGGTAACAAAAGTTCAAAACCTATATGAAGAAACAACAAAATTTATTTCAGCAAGATAAAATATCTTGTTAAAACAAGAGCTGAATAAATTAAAAAACAAAGCAAGTCAGAATGAAAAATTTAAAAAAAAGAAGGGCTTCCCTGGTGGCACAGTGGTTGAGAGTCTGCCTGCCAATGCAGGGGGACACGGGTTCATGCCCCGGTCTGGGAGGATTCCGCATGCCGCAGAGCGGCTGGGCCCGTGAGCCATGGCCGCTGAGCCTGTGCGTCCGGAGCCTGTGCTCCCCAACGGGAGAGGCCACAGCGGTGAGAGGCCCGTGCACAGCAAAAAAAAATAAAATTAAATAAAATTAAAAAAAAAAAAAAGAAAAAGAAAGAAAGAAAAGGGAAAAAGCAGGTAAATTTCTAAATGTTAACTGACTCTATTCCCCTATCATTAAACATAAAAACCTTATGGGAAAAAATAGAAATTCAAATAAAATTAACATACTTGTCATAAAAAAAATCTATCTGTGGGGAAGTATGGATAACAAATGTGTAAATTTCAGAATGAGATAGACAAAAGTTGGGAGACTGGTTAATTTTCCCCTCCTTCTCCTGCTTCAGACTTGTCCACTTGGGCATCCAATGTTCACAATGTCAAGCTGCCTCTCAGTCACTGCATTGTTAGCATGCTGTCTTTGTGTGATTCTTTACTTAACATATCAAGCTCAGCAATGGCTTCATCAAAAGCTGACTTAACAATCTTAAGTCTATTGACAGATGAATATGTAAAGAAAATGTGGTATACATATACAATGGAATACTATTTAGCCATTAAAAAGAAGGATATTCTACCATTTGCAAAAACATGGATGGACCTTGAGTGCATTACGCTAACTGAAATAAGTCAGACTGAGAAAGAAAAATATCATATGACCTCACTTATATGTGAAATCTAAAATAAACTCATAGAAACTGAGTCAGAATTGTGGTTGCTGGGGGCGGGGGCATAATTGGGTGAAGATGGTCAAATGGTATAAATTTCCAGTTGTAAGATAAATAAGTTCTGGGGTATAATGTACAACACGATGACTATAGTTAACAGTACTGTATATTTAAAAGTTGCTAAGACAGTAAATCTTAAAAGTTCTCATCACAAGGAAAAAAAAATTATAATTATGTGAGGTGATGGATGTTAGCTCAACTTACTATGATAATCATTTTGCAACATATACATTTTTTAAAGCTTTATGTTGTACACCTTAACACATATAGTGTTATATTTGAATTATATTTAAATAAAACTGGAGGGGAAAAGAGCTCTCTTTGCAAGAGAGCAGGCTTTATCCAGGAAGTTTAGAATTGCACAATAGAACAGAGAACTTACAGCCCAGATCCAATACAATAGGATGTTTTTGGTTGCATTTTCTGTTTCTGACTTGGAAAGCTTCTTGGTAGCCTTGCTGTGACTGCTCCATAATCCTTTCTTGTCATCACCAGCAGTAAACTGACCAAGTAACAGTAGTAGTCTCCTTTCATTTTCAAGTAGAAGACTTTGCTCTGGGTTTG
Source organism: Lipotes vexillifer (assembly GCF_000442215.2). NCBI lineage: Eukaryota > Metazoa > Chordata > Mammalia > Artiodactyla > Lipotidae > Lipotes > Lipotes vexillifer. The sequence goes on along the minus strand of NW_006794958.1, from coordinate 1,293,248 downwards.
TGAAATACTGGGGATGAAGAATTTTTTCCAAAAGAGACAGTAAATCATTTTCAGATATCTCGGAGATCACTTTCAATTTTCTCTCTGTATTCTCAAGCCATTGGAACCTTCCATCATTTTCTCAGTACTTGAGACAACCCTCCAAGATGATCTATGGGCTCCAGAACATTTTCATAAGCTACTGAGAGAAGATTAATTTGGCTTCTTGCTCAGTTACAGACTTCACGCAGGCTGCCATGTCAACATATCACTCAGCTTGCTTGCTCAGTTTGGCCTCTGCACCAGCATGTTTTCATCCGTGACTGGAAGCTTGTGCCAGAAGTGGATGGTGGTGGATGGAGAGGAGTCCTGCTGGCTCTGAGCAATGGCAGTGGGGAGGCTGAAACTGTTCCTGGATCTCGCTGCTCACAGGCTCTGTGTTTCTGTCTTCAATTTGTGGCAAAGTGAATATGAAAGAAGTAATAATTGTGTTACGCCTTGATCCTTAAATTCATTATAGTAGGTTCTTTTTCCTTGTGGAGGATTCCAAACTGATCCTATGAACTCTTGCAGAAATTTCAGCTCAGGAAATGATAAATGTTTATCCCATCACCAACCTCCTTAGTAAATTTTTCTCCAGTCTTTTACAGGGTTTGGGAATAATTCTCACTTATTCAGGTGATCGCCTGGGTTTGACTGCCTTGGGTCACTCTGTTTCCTTCTAAATCACTTTTACCACAAGTACTGTAACCTCCATAGTTACAACAAAGTTGTATATAATACAACAAAAGTTGTACATAATCAGCATTTCCTATAATTAATGATATCACTTAATTCTTAAATTCACCTTTGTGGACAAAGAATGTTGCCTGTGATATCAAAAACAATAGACTTGGGCTTCCCTGGTGGCGCAGTGGTTGAGAGTCTGCCTGCCGATGCAGGGGGACATGGGTTCATGCCCCAGTCTGGGAAGATCCCACATGCCGCAGAGCGGCTGGGCCCGTGAGCCATGGCCGCTGAGTCTGCGCGTCTGGAGCCTGTGCTCCACAACGGGGGAGGCCACAACAGTGAGAGGCCCACATACCACAAAAAAAAAAAAAAAAAAAAAATTCTTTTGGCCCCAGGGGAGCCACTAGCCACTGCAGCAGGCCCCACACCCTGAGGGGATTCAGGTTGGAGAAAGCAGAATACTGGACCTAGATAATTAAGGTGTCTATCAAAGGAAGGATTTCAATGAGCTCAGACTCTCTTGCATCTTCCCATACATAGAAAAGCACTAAATTCATGAACAGGAGACTTCTGGTGTTTCTTTAATTAATAGTAATCTTTTCATGTTCTAACTACCTGGTTTTTTTGTTTGTTTGTTTGTTTTTTGGCAAAAACTTCTGTATATTCTTGCTCCTCTCTTACCTCTTCAGAATAGTCCCTCAGGGCTATCTGAGAGCCTATCTCCCCAGCTTAAGTCCTCGGTATGTCTGCCAAATAAAACATAATTCTCAACTTTTAGGTTGTGCATTTTTTTTCAGTCAATACCTAATTAATGCAAATATTTCAAAAAATGAATGTTTTTCTTGAAAGTAACATGCAGTTTACTCAGCCATTGAAAGGAACGAAACTGGGTCATTTTTAGAGACATGGATGTACCTAGAGAGTGTCATACAGAGTGAAATAAGTCAGAAAGAGAAAAACAAATACCGTATGCTAACACATATATATGGAATCTAGAAAAATGGTATAGATGATCTTATTTGCAAAGCAGAAATAGAGACACAGATGGAGAGAACAAATGTATGGATACCAAGGGGGAAAGGGGAGGGGGGTGGGAGGAACTGGGAGACTGGGATTAACACATATACACTACTGGTACTATTAGACAACTAATGAGAACATAATGTATAGCACAGGGAACTCTACTTAGTGTACTGTGGTGACCTAAATGGGAAGGAAACCCAAAAAAGAGGGGATACATGTTTATGTATAGCTGATTCATTTTGCTGTACAGTAGAAACTAACACATTGTAAAGCAACTATACTCCAATAAAATTTAATTAAAAAAAGAAAGTAACATGCAGTATGTACTTTTTATTCTTCTACCCTATGTTAGAAGAATGAACAAAACTTTGTTACTCTTTTCAGAATATACTATTTCAACATGATAATTTAGCAAAATGTGGCATAAAATTTTGAGATTAACATATAATTTGTAATTTTATACATTAAAAAATCCACAAAATAAAATATTTTATAATTTTTGAATATATTCATAGTAAAGCCAACTGTGTTGAATAAAGTCAGATATATTAAAGGGACAACAAATTAGAATCCATCTAGCTGTCAGAAAAAAGAATCATTATTGCAAACCCAAATCATCATAAATCACAGTAATGAGCCTCAGGTAGAACTATTACATTGTATTATGCTGCAGTATTTCAGGTCCTTAAAATAAGTAAAATTGCATGTATTTTAATATAAAAAGATACCATATACCAATCCTCTAAGTTATTGCTTTCCACCACGATGATGGATTTATGTTAATCTTTTCATCCTCTTTTGAGTAGTTAAATCTACAATTGTCAAAAACAGCAAAGGTTAAGTAGGCTAGACTTCTGAGTAATATTCTCAGTAATCTGTTGACCAAGATGGCCTGAGGCCTTTAAAGTTCCCCTCAGTTTGACTAAATTGTAAACAGGTTTTTTTTTTAAGACTATAAACTTCTGACCTCCCTTTTCTTAGAGCAAGTACTCTAGAAAGCTTTCAATCATAAATTATTTCTCTGTCCCTTTGAGATATAAATTTTCTCCTAGGCTTTTGTCCATTTTACAACTCAAGAATGTCTTTCTCAGGGACCTGGGAGCCATTCCTTTGAAATGTAATCATCAAGAAAGATAGGGACACTATCTCCCAGTCTTTGTGGGAGGATAGAAGCCTATCTTCCATAAGTTCCAATTAGCAAACACAGATGGCCTAACACATTGACCAACCTCCTCTAAAGTCCTCCAGTAGTTTTCCATCAGCTTGCCCCAGGGCTTAAAAATCCTCTGGCCTTTTGTTCCCCAGAATTGGGTTTAATCTCTCTACCCTGTTGCAACAGCCTCGAATAATGTCTTTCTTTCCTGCTTAACTCTGTCCAGTACAATTTTTCTTCCATGATCAAGTGGGACACCCCAGGGATGCAAGGATTCTTCACTATATGCAAATCAATCAATGTGATACATCATATTAACAAATTGAAGGATAAAAACCATATGATCATCTCAATAGATGCAGAAAAAGCTTTTGACAAAATTCAACACCGATTTATGATAAAAATCCTCCAGAAAGTGGGCAGAGAACCTACTTCAACATAATAAAGGCCATATATGACAAACCCACAGCAAACATCATTCTCAATGGTATAAAACTGAAAGCATTTCCAGTAAGATCAGGAACAAGAAAGGATGTCCACTCTTGCCACTCTTATTCAACATAGTCTTGGAAGTCCTAACCATGGCAATCAGAGAAGAAAAATAAAAGGAATCCAAATTGGAAAAGAAGAAGTAAAAATGTCACTGTTAGCAGATGACATGATACTATACACAGAAAATCCTAAAGATGCCACAGAAAACTACTAGAGCTAATGTATGAATTTGGTAAAGTTGCAGGATACAAAATTAATGCACAGAAGTCTCTTGCATTCCTATATACTAACAAGGGAAGATCAGAAGAGAAAGTAAGGTAACAATCCCATTTACCATTGCAAAAAAAGAATAAAATACCTAGGAATAAGGAGATAAAAGACCTAAGGAGGTAAAAGACCTGTACTCAGAAAACCATAAGATGCTGATGAAAGAAATAAAAAATGACACAAACAGATGGAGAGATATATCATGTTCTTGGATTAGAAGAATCAGTATTGTGAAAATGACTATAGCAACAGGAGTTTTGTAGATGTCTTTATCAAGTTTAAGTAAGTTTCTTTCAATTCCCAGTTTGCTGGCAGTTTTATCAGCAATGGAGTTTGGATTTTGTCAATTGCATTTCTGTGTGTCTATTGGGATGATCGTGTGTTTTTTTTCTGAACATTGGTTAGTTATCAAATGTTCAAACAACCTTTCCTTCTCAGATAAAATCCACTTGTTCATGATATATTCAACTTATGTATTATTGGATTTGGTTTGCTAACATTTTATTAAGGATTCATTTTTCATCTATATTCTTAAAGCATATTGTGTAGTTGTTTTATTCTTTTTTGATTTTTTTGTTTGTTTTTAAATGCTGGTGTCATCAAATGAATTGGGTAGTATTCAGTCCTCTTCAGTTTTCTAGGGGAGTTTATGTAGAATTGATATTATTTCTCCAAATGTCTGGTAGAATTTCCTGACGTTTTCTTTGTGTTAAGAAATGCAAATTCAATGCAAATTCAATTCTTTAATAGATATAAGGCTTTTAAGATTATCTAGTTTTTCTTGAGTGAGCCTTTAATAGTTTATGTCATTCAAGGAATCTATTTTCTCTCAGTAGTCAAATATATTGGCATAGAGTTGTTTATAATATTCCCTAAATATATCTACTGAATCTGTAGTGATGTCATCTCTCTTTATTCCTAATTTGTGTTTTCTCTCTTTTTTCTTGGTTAATCTAGTTAGATGTTTATCAATATTATTAGTCTTCTCAAAGAACCAGCTTTTGGTTACATCATTTTATCCTGTCTTACATTTGTTTCAGGCATCCTACTCTGTCCCTGTTAATCCATCTTGACCAGAAGCAGAGGTCTTAGCATGTGTGTTTTATAATTGATTTGAATCCTTTCTTCATAAAGTCAGGAAATAAATTCACACCCACTCAACACATTCACATACATGCACGTATACACACACACACACACACAAGTAAATGAACAAAATCTAAATAACTATTCTCACCATGTAATGTCTTTTATTCTCATTCAGCTTAATGCTGTAATGCTAACTTCTATTACTCCTGGACCTCTGTATCTTACCTGCCCTGTCCAATTCAAACTAATACCATATTCTGTCACCTCACTTTTCATTTGCCCTCAGAACACATATTAATAGGTATTCGTCACTCTAGACTATTGTTTAAGCCAACAACATGTCATACCCTTTAGGTCTGTCATTTCCCAGAACCACTGTTTTCTCAATATGTCTTATGCCATTTGCCCCATAACCTGACCTAAATATGCCTATCCTGACTGCAAGAATTTTGATAATATCTATAAAATATAATGATATTAAGAAAACTTAATTCTGAGAAAGAACACATATACAATTTATGGGGGCAGAAAGAGAGTATACGAGAAGATAACAGCAAGGGCAAAAATGCAGAAATAGTGTTTTTCAACTAATGACAATATAATTTAACGTAACTTTTTATCCTTTGTAAGTGAAACCGAGTAGGACCCTTTGGGGCTCCTGGGCATGGAAGCCTTTCTGTGTCCCCCGTTCCTTATCTTTAGGGAAAAGACTCCAGCCTCCATGACCTTCCCTAAGTCCCAAAGGGCAGATTTGAACAGTTGCTACAAGGAAGGGAGGGGATGCAGAGACAAGGGAGGAGTAGCCAAAAAACAATAGTGCAGGCTTGGGACAGCGTCTTGGTTCCACCTCAAGGGATACACATAATATCTTTGCGCTCTTTACAGAACTAAAACCCCCGAACAAATGGATGATGTCAGCATTCTTCATTCCAGAGAAGACCACCTGAGGCCAGATTAAAGGAGTGCAGGTCCTACACACACCCTAATCTCATCAGCAACCCCACCCTTGAATCATTGCTATAAAACTCCTCCCTCGTTGGAACACACAGTTTTTGAGGCAGGAGCCTGCTGTGTCCCCCTTTGCTGGCAAAACAACAAAGCTATTCTTTTCTACTTCACCCCAAACTCTGTCTTCAATATTCAATTCAGCACCTGTGCACAGAGGCTGAGTTTTTGGCATCATAAGTACCATTACTAACATGATTTTTAAATGTCAAAATTTTTGTGGAAAAGTTATGTGATGCTATTAAATTCAAAAGAACAGTATGTTCATGTTCATGATTCATATTCTCTGCAGGAATACTGACTTTGAAAAATATGAGATTTTACATAAGTGCTGCCATATTGCTCTATTAATGGAAATATATCCATGTTTTATCTCAGATTTTTTAAATAAAATGTTTTTTGAAAATAAATAATATCCCAATTAGATTATATAAATCTATATTTACCTAGTCATGTATGCCTAATTACAATTTAGGAGCATATATCCAAAGCCAGAAAGAAAAGTCTGTTGATTCCCAAAATGGTCTTTGGAGTTGGTGAACTATTTCATTCAAATATATTGTGAGGACACTTATCATCCTACTCAGTTCTAAACAAATTCACTGACAGCTTTCCAAAACTTTTATAGAAAATATACAACAATCTTAAACGTAGGCCCATCCCTCAGTAAGAATATAATCTGATTTCTTTCCCAAGCAGAGTTAGTAGCACCCTCAACTCTGTCCCCAGTGGCACTTTGAACTGTCAAGGAGGAAAAAGTTTTCCTCTGCTCTTCTAGGTTCTTCTGGCTGGTCTAAGAATTAACTTGACACAGGACAGATTAACAGGAGAAAAGCAAGCAAAGTTTAATAACATATATACCTAAGAAATCCAGGAAAACTGAGTAAATCACAAAAATGGCCAAAGTCCTTACCTTAAATACCTTCCTCACCTAAAGAGGATGCTAGGGTGGGGAGAGTCAGCTTTGGGAGGTTACCAGGCAACTGGGTGACTGCGATGCAGATTTAAGTCTTGCCTTCTCCATTGATAAGACTTTTGAGAGACTTGGTCATCTTCCTATTCCAGGACAAAGAGAGAGACATCCTTACAAATGGGAATTTCCCTTACAAATGTAAATGTTTCTTACAAAGGGGCAACTCCTGCTTGGTGTTCAGAGCCTTTCAGAGTGCCACTTCTCAGAATGTAACCGGCTAAAAACGATTAATATGCTAAAGAGATATATTTTAGGGTGACAAATTTTCCTCCTCTGCAGAACAAGTTCTTTCTATTTCAAAAGTGCTTGCTTGACTCTATATGTTTTGTTTTTGTTTTTAAGTAGTGAGAAATAACTCTCCCCAACTAGATTAGAACCTCTTTAAAGGGAGGGAACATGTTTATTTTCATCTTTATCCTTATGCTCTGCAGGGTGTCTGACCTATGTTTAGAGACTCAATAACTTTCTACTGAGTCCATGAATGAATTAGAGGATAAATAAACAAAATAATAAATAGATTTAATACAAATAAAGATATCCTATGGCTTCACAGAAATCCAACATTCACATCTCTTTCATATAAGCACATTGTTTTTCAGGATTTATTTTCTTTTCAGATATAATATAGATATATAGATATATATGATATATATATGAATAATTAACTCTCTCAGAGATACTGTTAATCAGAACTCATTTCTTCCTTCCGAATCAAGTGCATGACTCAGCTCCTAAATTATCCGTGGTAAAAAGGTACTGGATCTAAAACAAAGGTGTCTGAAATTCTTTGAGCAAATTTTAGCTCTGAAACTATTCTTAGAAAATGGTGGTTGGGCATCCAAAAAAATCAAGCCACTTTATTTACTTCATTTTTCAAAGTAAATGGATCTGTTTATGTTAATAGAAACTAGAAAATGCCATGAACATTTTTTTTAATATGTGGCAGAGAATACGCTATTTATTCACCCAATTATTTCATATTCTCACAAGCACAGCTAAGCTTCACTTCCCAGCCTCCCTGCATCTAGAGACCATCATATGGACAATTCTCTCTGACAGAATGTGAGCAGCTGGGTTGCATCACTTGTAGCCTGACGAAGTAAAGATCAGGTGTGCCTTTTCTGTGCTCTGTGTTCTCCTTCCATGCTGTTGGAATAGACTCCAAGATAACAAAGTTGTAAGATGGAAGGGTTTGGGCCTCTTAGGCCCTACCTGGAAAGGAGCTGTGCAGGACAGCAGCTCAAACTGCAACTTGCTATAGCCTTAGCAGGAAGTACACCTTTGTTATTTAAAGCCACTAAGGTAAGAGTTTGATATTTTTTTTCCCTCAGCATAGCTAAAGCTACTTTGTCTAATAAAGTTAAAACTCACTAATATTAAGTAAAATAACCTCTGCTGTTGGAATAACTATAATTGCAATAAGTATAATTTGAGGGATAAATCCTTTTATTTTTCAATAATACTTTAGATTTAGTAACTGACTCAATGCCATAGCTTAAAACTTGTTCAGATTGTTCATTTTTTTAAAAAGCTATATGATTACATTTCATCTTTTTAATTGGAAATAAAGGCAAAAAGCAAAATTGCAATGGAATAATAATTACTAAAATGTTTCTACAGGGAAAACATTTTCTAAGCGGGAAAATATCACTTTGGGTGATGCTATTCTCACCTCTCTTCCTTAACTGTCACCTTAGTATTATCATAAACATTAATGACACTGACTAAGCTTCTTCCCATTTTTCTAATCCTTTATGGAGGTTTGCCCTCTCCACAGTTTTACTTTTAATAAATGCCCAGGGAAGTAGATTGTCCAGCTGTGATAACACCTGAACTGAGTCTATATCTCAAGAATGTTTTCTCAATTTGAACATAAAAACAGGATTCTAATCCTTTTCTATGATGAGCAGACATTCACCTTCTAAAAAATCTGATTTTGGTATACCTTTCAGCCAACTTTGACAAAACTCCACAATTTAAATGTGTAATATTATAACACTTCAAAATATAAAGTCAAATCAAAAATCAAATTCTAAGTAAGAAACATCTGAAGTAAAGAGTGATTCATGGTTTTACTTCTAATGTTTTTTGTACATGGATTGATCTAGTTTAATTTAAGGCTAGTAAAATGGTAATTATATGATCTTAATTTAAAAGTGTATTTTCTTCAGAGGAACTTAAATGAATTTCTAGTTGTAATTTTATTAATGCTGCAGTTAGGTAATCTTGTCTTTATTTAACTGAAGGACAATTTTAACTTCCAAAAGTATATGACAGCAATACAAAATACCCAAGATTTCCAAAGACTGAAGCTATGAGCAACATTAATACATGAGGAGTTATATTAGGATATAACCTTGCTAAAATGGGGAAATTGATTAAATAGGAATATAAACAAATAAGCTAGATCTGTTTCAGATTCTGATTCCAAAGTAAGTTGGATGATTTTATGTCAGCCCCCTTGATCAATCTAAATGAGCATCTCTTTATAAAATGAGAGGGGTAAATCAAGACAAACTCTCACAGCAACAAAATGCAAATCTAGCAATAATTTTCTCTCTGGGTCCAAATTGGAAACGATAGAGAAGAAAACAAGCCTAATCATGTCTTGTTACCTAACTAAATCTGGGTACAACAAGGCAATGGTAGTGATAATAATAATAACAACAACAATAAAAAATACACACACTCACACACACAGACACCTGCACACACCAGGCTACACCATGCCTTCTCAATGCCTTGCAGGTGTCAAAGTGAGCTTCTGTAATTCCTCTATTTTTTATTCGCTTGAATTTTTATGTCTTTTAATTTTAATTTACATATAATAAATTTGCTCTTTTTTGGTGTAGAAGTCTATGAGTTTTAATGAAGGCATAAAGTCTTAGAACAACCACCACAATCGAGAAACAGAACAATTCTATCAGTCAAAGAAAATTTTCCCACATTGCCCCTTTGTGGTCAACATCTCACACGCTCCCAATCCCTAGAACCTGCTACCTACTGATTTCTTTTCTGTGCTTATAGTTTTGCCTTTTCCAGAATGTTTATACTGTCAATGAAAAATTAATTAATAGTCAGTCTAAGAAAGAAGTAGGGAATTTTATTCGAGCCAACCTGAGGGTTATAACCTGGCAGACAGTCTTTCAGAAAGCCCTGAGGATTGTTCCACTGGTTAGAGGTCAAAGCACAGTTATATACATTTTCAGAACAAAGGGTCACACATCAAAGTAACAGATTGACAGTTTACATAGTCCAGATCTGCACATACAAGGTGAGTAGTGGGTCATCGTGACCCCTTACAGGATTTAGAAAGGAATGTTATCTCTTAAGGAGTTACCTTGCTGGCACGAGGAGAAAATTGCTCTTTTCAGTTGAGCAGGCATTC
>NW_006794958.1:1265627-1283012 GCF_000442215.2 Lipotes vexillifer | reverse complement strand
CATTCCTGTGTCTTCTAAGGAGGTCTAGTTAATGTATAATGGAGATGCACAGTGCACACTAAAGAGAGATAGTGGCCCAAATGGGCAGAGAGAATTTTATATTCAAAAATTTTCTTATCCTGCCTTAAAAATAACTTTATCTCATATCTTTATACAGGGAGAGAGAGAAGAAAGAGAATGAATTATACAATAGCCTTTTGTGTCTGACTTCTTTCACTTAGCATGATTCATTTGACATTTATCTATGTTATTGGTTTGTATCAATAGTTTATTCCATTTGATTAATGAGCATTACTTCATTGTATGGATATACCATAGTTGGTTCATCCATTCACATGGTGAAGGATACTGATTGTCTCAGTTTTGCGCAATTATAAATAAAGCTGCTATAAACATGCACTATAGGTTTTGATGTACACATAAACTTTTGTGTCTCTTGGGTAAATACCTAGTAGTGAGACTGCTGAATCATACGGCACAAATACATTTAACTTTATAATAAACTGCTCAATTGTTTTCCAAAGTAGTTGTACCATTTTGCATCAACAATGAACAATCATTCCAACTGTCTCACATCCTCATCAGGAATGGCTAATGTCAGCTTTTTGTTGTTTTGTTTTGTCTTGTTTTAAGTATTCTAACATGTGTACTGGTATCTCACTGTAATTTTAATTTTTGTTTCCCTAATGACATATTATGTTGAGCATCTTTTCATGTGCTTGTTTGCCATCCTCATATCTTCTGTGGTAAAAAGTCTATTCAAATATTTTGTCTACTTTTTAACTGGGTGGTTTCTTTTCTTATTTTTGAATTTTGAGTGCTTATTATACATCTTGTGACTACTTTTGAATTGTAATTACAAGAGGCAATGAAATCTCCATCCAGGATCTTATCAAGAAACTCTTACACACAGTTCAGGTGGCTTGCTCAGAATATTGTAGTAATCTGTAGTAGCAGTAAATCAAGTCATGTTTTATCTAATCATGCTCTTTTTCTACCCCTGCTTCTTTGATGAGAATGTAAATTGGTGTACCTTCTTGGAATTTTGCCAATGTCTACCAAAACTTGAAAATGTATAAACCCTTTGACCTAGTAGTGCTATTTCTTAAAAAATTAGTCAGAGTTACTTAGTGCATCAAAAGTGGACTTATTGACTTAGGATGATGTTCCTTATTGGTATTCTGAAACCGTTATTGGATAATAAGTTTTAGCAAAATTACATGCATAGATTGATCAATTTTTTAAATAAAAATTATATGCAGATCTACTCATTCAGTAAATATTTACTAAGTGTCTTCTGTTTGCCAGGAGCTAACTGTGCATGCACAGGGAATACAGAGATAAGCAACCATGTTCTCAGAAAAAAAAAACAATTACATAAAAATGCATAGACCTTATGGACAGAAAATAAAGTGGCAATTTGAAGGATAGAAAGAAAATCATTATCATGCAAAATATAGCTCTAAGCATCCCAAATAAATTAGTTTACATTCTTCTTTAGAGGCACCTGGATAGAAAGGTAAACAAAGAACAAATTATACTATAGTGATTAATGTGAGTATGGAGGAGGGAGCAGCAGGTTCTAGAAGACAATGGTTTGAATCCTAGTTATGTCAGTTTCCAACTGTGTTTAACCTCATCCTTAAAATGTAGATATTACAATTATTGTGTGAATGAATGAAATATTCCAAGTAAGGCAGGACAATGGCTGTCACATAGTAAGTACAAATTGAATGTTAGCTGCCATTATTATTATTATTATTACTGTAACTGAGCAGGAACCTATGGGGTCTTCCCATGACAGACCCTACCTCCCCATGTCCTCTGCCTGCCTCATGACTGTAGAAAAACTTTAGTCTCCCAGGCCTCACCTGAGTCAAAAAAGCTGGCTCAAGAATTAATGACAGAAGAAATGTAGTAACAAAAAGTAGCAGTTGAGCCAGGAGAACTGGTAACAATTTAAACAATAGATCAGCCATATAGCAGAGTCACATAATCTTTAGTTCCTCCCTGAAGGACATATATAACAGTGTCTGATACACATTCTTGAGTTGTTTTGCAGATACTAAAACTCCCACCAAATGGTAGAAATTAACTGCATGATGACCATGAACACATAGCCTTCAGACTGGCTGGAGCCTGAGAATTGATGTTAACCCTTGTGACACCACCCTGTTACCTCACCATCAACCAACCAGAGCATTGTGCACCAGATGATCACACACCCTGTGACTCTCTCCCTTACCTAGCCTTTAAAAACCCTTCCCTGAAATTTATCAGGGTCTTTTGAGCATGAGCCACCCATACTCCTTGCTTGACCCTTGGAATAAACCTTTGCTCCACACTCCAACGTTTCAGTTTGTTTGGCCTCACTGTGCATTGGGCACATGAATTTGAGTTTGACTACATAACCCTTATCCAAATGAATTAAAAAATGGTAATTTTCAATCAGGCATATCAATGATTTTGTCTGTAACTAAAGCAGACTTTGACTTCTAGGCATTTATTTTTAAAATGTACACTTCTTTACATTATTTATTATTCATTAAAAATGAATATTTTGTGGGGATCATGGCAGTGGGGAGATCATTTGAGATATTCCTCATTAATATTATCTTCCTCCATGAGTAGAAGGATACAAAATTTAACTATTAAGGAAATATGCTTGAACATTGGAGCAGTAATATTGGCACCCCTGAAATAAAAGACTTAGTTTGCAAATAATACGATGGTTGCAAAGTGTTTTGAAATTTTATGGCACCTAATAGCTATAATTAAGGGGTCAGTAATGACCACAATTGCATGTGGATAATATAAAGAAATGAATCACTCATCCTAATCCTTAATGATATTGGAAAGGAAAGGTTACATACTGGCAAATTTGTTAGCATTTTCCTCACATTTCAAATCTGTTCCTGAAAGATAACTGCAGCTGCTGCAGAGAGAATTAAAAGATAAAAGCAGTCTTAGGTTTTACAAAACATAAGATAGAGATGTTATCCCTGAGGTCTCCCCTCAATGCCTATGTACAATGCCTCTGCAATTAGCATTGGCAGTTGATTTTATAGACGTGAGCTACTGAAAGGACGTGTTGTTGAGTAAGGAAATCCTTTAAACGGAATAAGACAGAAAATTAAAAAAAAAAAAAGAAGAAGAAGAAAGCAAGGGGGGATAATAATAGGGATTTATAAAGTATGTTTTGATTGCAAACTGGTCACCTAAGAGTGTTTTTGAACTGTTCATTATGTTGTCATGTTGCTAAACTCTTTTGACTTGGAAAAGATAAATAACCACAAGACAAAGAAATTCTTCAAATATCTTCCTGAAATTATTGACTTGTGCTATATAGAGCAACTATAAAAGTGTTTCTATTATTTCCCCCTTTTTTCCCCCTTTAGCTTTATTTTCACTTCAGAAGGAAAAGGAAAGTGGTTGTTAATGTGACATCAGAGACAGTTTCAAAGATCTGTCCCCTGTGGTCTTCCACTCCCACTTGCTGTCTCTATAATTCAGGAAGAAACAAGGCCACCTGTTTCATCCCAGCAACTTGACAGCTCTCGTAGTTGAGCTAATAGATTGTAAAGTCACTCTTAAGCACATTAGACAAAGAATACAGTTGTATATCTTGCTTCTGAGATTCTTAATAATTAAACTTGAATGTGTGCTGTCACAAAGACTTTTCTCCTTTTAAATGTTTGAGTTTACTTTCTTCAAATGAAGTTAAATTTTCAAGAATGTTTATACCCTTAATTGAAAACTCCTTAAAGACAGGAGCTGTTTAATATTTTTATATCCTCTGCACCTAACACAGTGCCACCCACATAGTCAGTGCTCATCAAATATGTAAGGTAAGGAAAGAGCAGGAAGAGAGAGGAAAGGAAAAGGGAGATTTTCTACAGTGAGATAATAACTGGATAGTGCAATTCCCTGAACTTCACACCTGTTCTGTTTGAGAATTCTAAAAATTAAACTGAACTTTAGCCATAAATTTAGCCATAAATATGAATTTATTTTAAATTATTTAAAATGTAGCATACCTGAGCCAATATGTAGCTCCACGGAATATTTAGTATTATGTTGTAGTCTCTGTCCTTTATGTCATTATTCCTAAAAGTATCATTTATTGGAATCACCATTACTTCATTTTTAAAAAATAAAATGTTTGGACATTTTTTTAAATATAAAAATTATGCATGCTTAGCACTTGGAAAATGTAAAAAACCTATTTGAAATATATATTCAAAGAAAATATAATACAGTATAAGCTTATCCGTGAATGGGGAGCAGAATTTACTACTCCAGAATATGCCTCTTTGGCATAAGGATTATCTTTAGCTTGTTATTTTTAAGAAATAGCAGACATAGGAGAAGCTCTGAAAATGTAGTAGGAGCTTACCCTTTTACAAGAGAAATTTATAGTTATAAGGGAAATCCCCATTTGTAAGGGTGTCTTCCTCTCTGTACCAGGAGAAGGAGGATGAATAATATCTAGAAACTCTTATCAGTGGAGAAGACACTTAAATCTGTTATAATAATCATACTCTTTTTCACTTTGCTGTTTCTGATAATTTCCCATAACTGGCCTCTCCCTACCCCCAACATCTTTCTTTTACTTTTGCCTGAAGATGGTATTTAAGGTGGTAGTTTGGGCCACTTCAGGGAGTTACTCAGTTTTCCTGGGTGTCTCCTTCATATACAGGAGGTATACATGTTATTTATTAATCTATCATTTTATTACAGGGGGTCTCAGACAAGAACGTAGAGGGATAGAGGGGAAATTATTTTTCCTCATCTACACCCTGTAAACAAAAGAAGGTTGCCCACCGTTCAGTTCTACAAGAATCAAGTCATTAGCCACTGAAATAGCTGATGTACAAGTACACCCTGAAAGGAGTTTAGGATAAAGCGTTCTGTGTTTTGGATATATGAGCCCCTACATAGTTAAAATGCATATCTAAGGAAGAATTTCAATGGCCCCAGATTCTTGCATCTTCCCATACCTAGATAAACACTGAAATCATTAACTGAGATATTTGATCCTCATGACTAACAGTAACCTTATACCAAGATGTGTGTTTGACTACATGTATTTCCCAGACCAAAAAGAAAAGAAATTCATATACATACTGGCTCCTCACCTGCCTCTTTGGACCAGTTCCTCAGAAGCTATCTGAGAGGCTATCTCCTGCACTATAGTCTAGTCCTCAGTAAGTCCCCAAATAAAACTGAAACTCACAGCTCTCACATTGTGAGGTTTTTTATTTTTCCAGTCAATAACCCATTATGCTACTTCCCAAGAATAATCACTATTTATATTTTGATGTATTTCCTTCTTGAAATTTTTTATTTTCCTATTTTTTCATATATGAGGCTTTCTATATAATTTTATATCTTGACTTTTTACATGATATTATACCTAATTATCTTATGCCCTTTGTAAAATATGGTAGCAATTTCCATTCCCACCAGGGATAAATGAAAGAAATCTTATCACACATGGAAATTCATAGACTATAATGACATTTTTAATTTTTGCTAAATTCATAGAAATAAAATATATATATTTTGTAAATTTCTATTTTCTTCATTTAGAAAATACTCATCATTCTACTTTAGCTTCAGAAGACATAGTGGTTTTCTAAACCACTCTCAAAAGGCAAAACAACTCTCAAAGATTCAAACTTTTTTTTAATTTTTAAATATTCATTTGTTTCATTTCTTTCCAGCAGAAGACTGCTTGATTATTGATTGTGCAATTTACAGTAGAAACTGGAGTAGAAGTGATTCTAAGAGTCAAATCGCTAATGATCCATATGTATAGTATTTCCATTATCCCATCTCTTAAAGAAAGTTTCTGAATATTCTAGCTGAGTATGTAGAGGTGCTTCTTACTGATGCATGTCTCAGTACCAAGTGGAACTCAATAAAAGAAGATGGCAATAAAGAGCTTAGTGTTAAGACGGGAGCTGGCCACTTCCAGAAGAGGGTATGAACCTTCCTTTTGACTGTATGCCGAACAAGTCAACTGTTTTTCTTGTCCAAGAACAATTACTTAACTTGGGCAAGATTACTGTTAATTTATGGAATCTGGTAGTATCTTATGTCATCTTGGGAATTTAAGAATTGTCTTTGAGGCCATTGATTAAGTTAAGAAAAGAATTCTACTACTTCAGTTCAAAATCTCTTTCCTCTGGGTCCCAATCACATGTAAAAAAAATACGCACATAAATTCTGATATTTGGTAAGAGGGGTAGATTCATTAAAACTGAAAATTATTGATTTTTAATTTCTCATAAGATCTAGGCAACAACAACAAAAAAGGAGGCAAAAAATGATAGCATGAAAGAGTCACGTTGGAAATTTCTTCCATTTAGCAAGATGAATAGGTTGAGTCACATAAAATTGCCAATATCCAGCTGTTTTTAACCTATAGAAACAATTTCATATTATTCAACCTGAAATACTAGTAAATATTATTCTTAAAGAGAGGATTCTTGATTGCTGATGCCAACTAAAGGGACAGGAAACCATTCATTATATAATAGCAAGAGTATATGTTGCATCGTTATCATTAGCAATTATTAATAATCATTGTATATTGAGAACGTTATAAACTTTAAAAAATGTATTCAAAGAAGAGAGAAACAGAAGTGTTGCTAGTCATACAAGTTTAAATGTCATAAAAAATTGATTATTGAAACTGTCCCTTTACTGATTCCCTAAGCCCTGCTATTGGCCCACATGCCCTACCTATGCTCTTACAGGTGCTGTAATTTCTTCTCTATTTGACTATTTATTGCTCTTATCACTTTTTATTACAAATGCATGTATAACTGTAAGCTCTCTGAGGGCAGGCTCCAGGTTGTCATGCCTAGCATTTTCCCAAGCAGCAATAGGTGCTCAATTATATTTTGAGGATTGATAAACTGACAGAAACTGGAAAAATAATTTTGCTTTCCTAGATTATTTTTATTTTATTATTATGGAGAGAATTCACTCAGCTCAGAATAATACAGATTTAAGTTGAGAGAATGCAATCTAGGTTTCAGCTAATACCATTAAACTGTAATATGCATCACTGTAGCATCTTAGATTCAATGAAATATAGTAAATTAAAGTGAAAAATTTTAATATGACAAAATGAAACCCTCCACATCCTTTTAGTGGCCTGGAGTCCAGGCTCTGTTGATGTCATTTCACAAAATTTCTTAGTTCTTTGTGAGCAGTGACTCAGGCTGTGGCATAGCCCATGAGCTAAGGCAATGGTGCTTTAGTCCCGGCAGATCGTGGAGAACTCACACATTACAAAGAACAAGGTCAATTTTTTTTTTACTGTCTGGTTTCTATAGCATATTCTTGTTTCCTGTTGGGCCATAACATCAGCATTGTCATGTCTATTAAATTTCTTAAACCGATCTGGTAATAAAAATAAGCCAAAGAATTCAAATGGTAATTTCCTTCAAGATTGTTAACTCCCTGGAATTACATGCCTTCCCGTTTGCACAAATGGTCTCCAAATATAAAAAGGACTATTTAAATGAAAAATCCAAAAGATCAAAACCATTTCCTCCAAAAATATCATTACTATAATATCATTTCTAGTTTTTATTGGGTTCATGGAGAACCCTGCTGTGTTTTGTAAAGAAAGCCATCAATCCAGTGTTGTCTTCAGTAGAATGTTAGTTCAGAACTTTCTTGATTCTGCGTTTCTACATCTACCACGTGGTGAATATCAGAGAGACAAAAACGTCTGAATTCCTAACTGAATGTTTTAGTTTTCAAATGTTTTCTGTCATGCAATTAGCTCAAATATATGAGAAAATAAAAGAAAAGTGAAGGTTTGGAGTCAACAGTCTTTGAATAGATCATATAAGTTCATTTCCTAGGATAACTGACATTTTACTAAAGAGAAACTGTTATCATTTGGGATTCCAGTTAGAGTCCTAGCTCTCATACTCATTAGCTGTGTAAACTCAAGCAAGAGAGAATGGTTACTAGAGTCTGTTTTATAGGTGAAAAATCTGGGTCTCACTGAGATTAAGGGACTTAATCACTCTCTTCTTAATTCACAAATTCAAATAAAATAATTGTTACGTATAATATTGTTATCTATAATATCAAGGTATTATTTTTATTTTCTGTGACTTGTTACTTTTTGTTCTTACATTATTAATGTAAATTGTTACCTGTAAATATTAGTCTAAATCTAAGGTATTATCATTATTTAATTATTATCTCTGCTAGGCTAAGGTCAGACCAACTGACCTTTGATTGGAGAATCAAATATGAGGAAAATTTTTAATCTTGACTTACAAGCAATGTTTTTATGATTACTACATTATTGTAGCTTTTTGCCCAAGTATGATGATGCACAGAAATCCACATGCAAGCCTCCAGGAGACGGTAAGGAGAAGATCCTCAACCCTGCCTCATTAAAGAGAATAATAAAGACCAGACACTGACTCCAAATAAATGCCATGGACTTTCTAGGAAACTATTCCTTTTCAAGTGAGTTTTAGAAAAATAATGTCTCTTAATAAAGTTACATTATATCAAAATATCTCTTAATAAAGTTCATTAAGACGTGAAGGCAATATTTCACTCAAAGTAATTTTTAAACATATTTTTTAGACACAAGTATTTTCTTCTCCCTGGATTCCTGCACCTTATTATTTTTTCCTAGTATGATAGCTACCTGTAAACCATCTCTGAAAAATCTAGTTTATAAATTTCACTTCCTAGAAATAATAAAAAGAGGAAATCAGCAGCTGTTCAAATCTCCTGAGTTAATTTCCCAAAACTATTCCATTGGTATGACACTTAAATCTTATTATGATATTCCCTCTAACATTATATTTCCTGCAGTGAATAATATACATAGGAAATTCCAATGCACATAGAGAAATGCAGAAATGAAAAATACCTTTTTGATATGGAAGATGTATATTTTGGAAGTAGCATCACATATAGTTCCTCCTCAGCAATGAACATCTGCTTCCTTTCATTATGATTGTGCTACAATTTCAAATGGCCATGAGACAGCATTGCCATATATTGGAAATGCAAGTGTTCAAGAAATATTCTCCAATACTCCCTATAAAATTATGGTCAGGAAATAATTTTTCAAATGATATATGAAAAACAAAGAATAAATAAATATGAGGAACCAAGATTTAAATGTATACTAAATACATGATTTCTTAGAACCAAATTTATTGCCCAGTATTTTGATGATTTAAGAAGAAAGCAAACAATTAGTAAAATAATTTTAACTTTAAGAGCATGTAAGAATATCTAAGCTTATTCCATTCACAAAAGGTAAAACTCATACAAGAGAGAATTTTACAATGTGTTTGCTAAAAGGATTATCAAAGTTATGTCTTCTACTTCTGAAGTAAATTTGGGCTTAACTTAAAGCACCTGATAACCTTGCCTTTTAAAAACTGGAACAATTTACCTAAAGCTGCTACATAATTTTCACTGTCAACTTGTTTGAGGAGATTTGTTTAAATACTTGATTGCAGAGACTTTTGGCAATCCTACAGAAGGATAGATGATATAAATTACTCCTTTTTCTCTTATTCTAGAGCAGCATGTTAAATCCCAATCTCCCCATGCCCTCCCTATCTGTACCTCACATTACAACCCATCCAAAGCAGTTACCAGTCCCCTAACACTTGCCATGTGTTCCCACCTCTGTGCCTTTTTCATGTGAGTTCTGTCTGGACAGCTCCTTAACCCTTTTCTCACTATTCTATACTCCAGTGCCATCTCAAAAATTCCTTTGACATGCAGCCGTTCTAGATTTCTTCTCCTCTCCAATTGTAACCTGATATGATTACTGTCTCCCTGAAACCCTCACGTCATTTTGAACCTTTCTAAGGTACTTACAGTCTCATGCTTCTATTGTGTTATGGTTAACTGTGCATTTTTCTTAGATCCACTCCCCATTATATTCATTACAAATTCACTCATATTCAACATGTACAATATCAAATGAGTATTCTCTATGTATAGACTGTGTATTATGATCTGACTCAATAAAGACGAATATGACATTATCCTGGCCTCATGAAATTTACCTTGAAGGCAAGACCCGCTCATTTTCTTTACCTTTCATGTTTTGCACAGTATTGTGCATATTTTAGTCATACAACAGATATTGTATAATTTAAGTCATTACAACTTAAGTGTTGATAACATACAAAAAATAAGAAATGTAGCTGACCATTTTGCATGTTATGTAAAAACCATTAATACCTGATGTGAAGTCAATGCTCCTCTCTAAAATTGATATGGTAAAAGTACTTACTAACCTTAATTTTGGGGATGCTA
The DNA here is from genome assembly GCF_000442215.2 of Lipotes vexillifer. Taxonomy (NCBI): domain Eukaryota; kingdom Metazoa; phylum Chordata; class Mammalia; order Artiodactyla; family Lipotidae; genus Lipotes; species Lipotes vexillifer. The sequence continues at coordinate 1,272,677 of NW_006794958.1, read as the reverse complement.
CTTAATATGGAAGAAATTAGCCTGGAATGTTATACAGGCTAATTTTTCAAAATATTTTTTTTATAAGACTGTTCTATCCTACAGGCAAGATCAAACTTTTAACATCATTAATGATTCCTTAAATTTTAAAAAGCACCCTCTGGGTCACATTATATGTTGTTGTATAAAACAGAAGGGGGATAAACTCAATTGCAGTCTAATCATAGAAACCCCAGCAATTAAAACTCTTTTCAAATAATTCACAGATACATGTACTTTATAAAGTTATTTTTTCATGCATAAGCACACAGCATTGAAGTTACAATAAAGACAAAATATCTGGCAAATTTAAATTAGGGGATAATTTCAATTGTTCATGAGTATTCCCTCCCTCCATAATTTGCATATGATCATATACAAGGGATTTATTCCAGAAAGTCCCCTGAACATCACTGTTACTTAATGTTGAATTATCTAGCTTGTGAAGGCCAAAGAAATTATGAATACCGATAGGTGCTTCCAAAAAATTACCTACCAAATGTGATGAGAGATAATTTTACATGTATATAAGGCCACAGTTTCCAGACTAAACAGAAAGATAAAAATAGCATAACTAACCTTTTGAGAAAAGTATTTTTCACTTCATTAATCAAATAGGTCATGTGTCAAAAATTACACACATATGTGCACGTACCCCATGATCAAACTATTGAGAAATTTTAAAACAAAGTTCTTTACATACCCCAAACAGGGCTATAAAGAGGCCTTTCCACCCTATAATTTGAATGTAGTCAAAGTCAAATCTTGGGATCTTTTGCTCAAACTGCCACTATGTTTACATCAGATTATCAGATCGTAGGAATCTACTCTCTTGGTAGGAATAAAGTATTTTCCTAAGCACAGCTATCACTTTATTCCAGATGAAGTGAAGCCAGAACCCATTGTTTTAAACTAACATACAACAAAAAAATGGCAAGATTGTGAAATGACTGCACTTATTTATTGAAAAGTTATTTTATTCTGGCATAACAACGATTTCTTTCTAAAACTTTAAGTGAAATCTACAGACCAAATAGATTTTACTACCCATTAAACAGAAGCAAGGAATTATTAAGGAAAGTTCTATTTTCCTTATTTTCTGTGATAATGATTGTGCCAAAAAGCACATCCAGGAGTTTCTGGTAGATAATAAATTAGAGAGACAGAGAGAGAGAGAGTGTGTGTGTGTGTGTGTGTGTACACGTTCACACCAGAGCGATGGCATGTGGCGACTTAAAATCTTTTCCTGTTACTGAACAGTTTCCACATTGCACGATTTTGCCCTAAAATGGTTCTTCTGACGCTGTTATGGATGTTGGTGTAAATTTTTGAGTTAGGACAAGTACATATTTTCTGTAAAGACAGAGAGAGTAAATATTTTAGGATTTGAGGGCCACTTATGGTCTCTGTTATATATTCTTTGTTTTCTTAAAAACCTTTTAAAATGTGAAAACCATTCTTAGCTTTTTGGCTATTCAATAATGGGATACAGGCTGAATTTTCCCCTCGAGGCCTAGTTTGACCCCTTTGAATTATCGTTAGGCTGTGGAACATGTTGCAAGTTAAAAGAGTATGTAGCAGCAAACGTTTACCAAATACAAAACCTCTGTTCTTATGATTTTTAAATGGAATAAAAAAAATCAGCAGACCTGGTGTTCCCTTAGGAGGAGCTTCTGAATTCTGCTTCTTCCATGAGCTTCACTTGAGACAGTAGTTACCCAATCACTTATGAGCTGCACCACGGGGCTCTGCGATCAATGGAAGTTTAACGGATCGAGATTTCCAAAGCTCTCTAGCTAAACTGTATTTACTTTCTCTCTTCTTTCTGTTTCTTTCTGTCTCTTTCTGTCTCTCTCTCCGTCACACGCTCACCCCCGCATCTTTTCATTAAATAGAAACAGAGCAGCTGTGTGCAATTGTCTTCTACACCTGAGCAAAAGGGCCTTCTCAATTCAGCGGTACCTTTAAGCTACATCTTAAATACATCATTCTAGCCTTAAGGCAATCTATCCCATTTACTTTCTCTTTTTTTTTTTAAGAGTTTTTTTTTTTTTTGGCGGAGCACAGGCTCCGGACGCGCAGGCTCAGCGGCCATGGCTCACGGGACCAGCCGCTCCGCGGCATGTGGGATCCTCCCGGACCGGGGCACGAACCCGTGTCCCATGCATCGGCAGGCGGACTCTCAACCACTGTGCCACCAGGGAAGCCCAGATTTTTTGTTTTTGATGTGGAGCATTTTTAAAGTCTTTATTGAATATTGTTTCTGTTTTATGTTTTGGTTTTTGGCCCCGAGGCATGTGGGATCTTAGCTGCCCGACCAGGGATCAAACCTGCACTCCCTGCATTGGAAGGCGAAGTCTTAACCACTGGACTGCCAGGGAAGTCCCCCCATTTGCTTTCTTCTGTACATATTTCTTGGGTAGACAGGGATTTTTCCATTTCATTGAACAAATATTTATCAAGTGCCTAATATGACCACACCAAGATTCCCAATTTTAATGTGGATACGAATCACCCTGGGATGTCATTAAACCGCGGATTCTGATTTAGTAGGTCTGTTGTGGGATCTAAGATTCTGCATTTCTAAGGAGTTCTCAGGTGATGCTGATGCTGAGGGTTTGTGAGCCATAATTTGAGAAGCAGGAACATGAGGAACACAGGTGTGTATACAGGTGATTACAACACTACAGTGGTGAGCACTACTTGAGGAAAATGTGCTATGAAAACATATAAACTTGGACAGAACGCATATTTCAAAATTCAGGAAAAACTTCTTGGAGTATGTAAGAACAAAACTGATTTTCAGAAGAGTAGGCGTGTTGAGGATAAAGGGAGGAGTGCAGTAAGAAGGCAAAGAAAGGAGGAGGGGCTGGAATTCCTGGTAGTAGAAGACCCTGCAAAGCAGATGTTTAGTGGCTATCAGAAAAATCTGTGAAAAACGAGGACAATGGATAATCTAGAAGACGAAACAAGGAGTATTTAAAGGAGAGAGTGAACGACAGTGGTTCAGTTTAGAAAAAGTTGTAAAGTATCCACTAGAAATAACAACGAAGATGTATTTTTTTTTTTTTTAATAATACACAATGTATTTATTTATTTATTTATTTATGGCTGTGTTGGGTCTTCATTTCTGTGCATGGGCTTTCTCTAGTTGTGGCAAGTGGGGGTCACTCTTCATCGCGGTGCGCAGGCCTCTCACTATCGCGGCCTCTGTTGTTGCGGAGCACAGGCTCCAGACGCGCAGGCTCAGTAATTGTGGCTCACGGGCCCAGTTGCTCCATTTTTTTTTTTTTTTTAATAATACACAATGTATTTATTTATTTATTTATTTATGGCTGTGTTGGGTCTTCATTTCTGTGCATGGGCTTTCTCTAGTTGTGGCAAGTGGGGGTCACTCTTCATCGCGGTGCGCAGGCCTCTCACTATCGCGGCCTCTGTTGTTGCGGAGCACAGGCTCCAGACGCGCAGGCTCAGTAATTGTGGCTCACGGGCCCAGTTGCTCCATGGCATGTGGGATCTTCCCAGACCAGGGCTCGAACCCGTGTCGTCTGCATTGGCAGGCAGATTCTCAACCACTGCGCCACCAGGGAAGCCCCTGAAGATGTATTTTGTGATCTTGGTGAAAACAATTTTAGTAACTGAGTGGACACAAAAGCTATATTACAGCAGGCTAAGAGTATTTGGCGGTAAGGAAAGCAGAGTTAGCTATGTTGTGCTTCTGTGACGTAAGAGACTTCAGGCTGTTTAAATTCTTTTGGAAAGAAGGAGGTAGGAAGAAATTGAAGACACAGGAAAGAGGAAATGATCAGTACATTAATCTCCCTGAGGAGGGAGGAGATGAGATCTAGAGCAAAACTGGGAAGATTATTTTAGGAGATTCCTAGATATATTTTATTCTATCAGGAAGAAAGAAATTTCTAAAAATGAGTGCAGACCAAGCCAAATCTGTGTTTATTGTTAGAAAGTTGGAGTTCCCACCTTTATGATCATTAGGAATTACATTTCTATTCTGAGGGGAAAGGCAATAAGACCCAATGTTTCAAAAGCATGGAAAAGAAATTTATGGGAAATGGAAAAGATATTTAGTTAACAAAATGGTAAAAAATGTCCATATGTATTTGATCTCTGAACTGTTTTGTGTTTTTATGCTGGAAGAGACCATTGTTGTAACAGTGGTCTGAGTCCTGGCCCCCTTCCACACTAGCAGGAATCCTGTCTTCCTTTTGTCAAGGTGGAACTCCACCAGGTCCTGGTGTTCTGGATGGATTTCACCCGACATTCCCTGTTCTGAATACTGGGGCCCTTCTTTCACATCCTATTCCTTGGGCCTGGGCTCCCAGGTTATTAGCACAGACCTGAAGCTAACTCAGAGTTTATTATACTCCATGGAACTTGCTTCTCATATATTCTTATTATTTCATGCTTAATCAATTGTATATCTCTACACACATGCATGCATTCACACACATACACGCACACTTGTGTGTCCTCAAAACTCTCCACTTAGATATCTCCTAGATATCTACCACTATTCTTATAGTCAGGGCTGTGAAAAATGTCTACTGGAAAAATCTCTGACCATCATAATTCTAAGGATGCTAAATATCCCCAAATGTCCTTGACATTTTGATAAGGTCATACTTACCCTTATGTGCAAGATACACATACTTCGTTTTTCTCATTGGTGGTTGACCTGTACAATCTCTAACCACCCAACCTAACTCTGGAGAAGAATTGCAGAATATTGTATTTTCTTTATAATGCCTGCTTTTGATTCAAGACCACATCTGACAAGGATCTAATAAAATCAGTCAAAGATGTATGAGTGACTTTTCTTTCTGAGAGTGAAAATCTGAACCTTGATTTCTGTTCACAAGTGCTGCTACAAGGCTTTACAGAGGATAGAAAATTTTCTAGAACAGAGTTATCTGAAAGAAATTAATTTATGAACTGATCAGATTTTCTTCTACCTGGCTTAGTAGAAAAAAAGTATGGTGGGGCAAAGGGGAGGTTGATGCAGTTTAACATTCTAAGTGTTTTAGGAAAGCAATTGGACATATTGATTATGAGTATAGTCCTCATGCAACACTTGACTGATTCTATTATTTAGGAAAATTGGCCTGTTAAATTAACTGACATTTAGAGTTGTCCAAGTGTTTGGTGATAATAAATAGGAGACTGACTTTCACTTAATTTGATAATTGTTTTTAAATTCTACAGATAAGTCACATCACTGTTGTTTGCCCCCTAGAGCAGACCACTCCCATACCCTGTGCTCAGAGGCCTTTGTCTATAACAGTAATTGTTACTAATTTTGTAATGACCTCCTTTCCCTTACCCCCAAAGGTTAAATTTGCCAGAGCCATTAACTAGATACAATGTCTACTGCCCACTGGATGGTGGCTGTTATATTTTAATGAAATGTATCAAGCCCTAAAATTATACCACAGAAGAATTAAAAGAATAAATAACATTAATGACATCACATTTTAAAATATAAATTTCTGGAAAATAGCTATATTTTACACTGTTAATTTGCTTTACTTAACACTGAGTTAGCTTCGGCCAGAAAAATATGCAACTGTGAGATGGATTTCCCTGTTTATATCCTCAAGTACAAATACACCCTAATTCCTTGAAGATTCAGATAACTTATTAATATGGATCAAGTTCAATGTTATATGGAAACAGAAAACCCCTTATATTTTACAAAAGTGCTATAAAATCCTGGACATCTCTTTCATCTCCATATATATTCCTCATCCAGGCACTTCCTAAGTTCTAGGAGACATAGATATCCAAAGCAAATAGATATCCAAAGCAAATAGATATCCAAAGCGAACAGTTGAACCCATGCGCAAGCTTCCCACTTCTACTCTTTCAGCAAAGAAAACTGGAGTGTCCCCTTCTGACTATGAAATTGTCACTCAAGATCTGTGAGTCCTAAACCTTTGCTGCCCCTAGGTGGGCTTCTGCTTTCAGGAAAACAAGTTTAAACCAAACTTCCTGGAAAGGAAATCCATCAAAGTCTCTCTCCTCTACTTCTCTGCCTGCCTCCTTCTCCCTGTCTCCTCTCTCTTCCCCTCTCACCTCACTCATTCACATGGGCACACACACAGACGTGTTTATGGATGCCGTTTTCTTTTCTTCTGCTAAAAATGATTTTTTTTTAGCAGCACTCAAGTATAACACCTAAAACGTGAGAATGATTCTCTGAAGGAACTTGTGGATAGCTATGCTTTGCTGTTCTTTTTTTTAACACGTGTTTTCCTGATATAGCTATTGTTTTAGAAATCTATGATTAGTAAAGCACACACCCACTATTTTTTTTTCCATCTGCCAGATGCTAAGTTGTGTCTAGAGTCTCACAAAGAACAGAAGCCAACATGGCTCCTTTCATGTGCATTCTTGTTTACCAGAGTGGGGGACAATGACTGCTGAGATGAACAGCCACAGCTTAAGGAAAATGGTTATGTTTCTTGTTTCTGGGCTATGATCAGGAAAAGCCCAGGGATAAAACATAAAACAGTTTCAAAAAATGGTGGCTCGCTGTTCATTTAATTTTTTCAGAATCTACCATGGTAAATTTTAAGTGTTAAACACTGTCTATCTTTAACAGTGTTATCTTTAGTTACTGAAGCAACTTCTCCTAAACATAAGCTAGTCTCAGGCTACAAATGTGATGACTGAAGTTAAACGTGTCCTTTCAACAATTAGCACTCTCTTTAGTAAAAGAAATGATAACTTGGGAAAACAATGTGTTCCTTATAAGGGTTACTGATGGGATAGGAGTGTAACTTTCAGGTACACGTAGAGGTGATGGGAATTTAAGAAGAAGAAAATGGGGCTTCCCTGGTGGCTCAGTAGTTGAGAGTCCGCCTGCCAATGCAGGGAACATGGATTCGTGCCCCAGTCCGGGAAGATCCCACAGGCCGCTGAATGGCTGGGTCCGTGAGCCACGGCCGCTGAGCCTGCAGGTCTGGAGCCTGTGCTCCGCAACGGGAGAGGCCACAACAGTGAGAGGCCCGCGTA
>NW_006794958.1:1261795-1265442 GCF_000442215.2 Lipotes vexillifer | reverse complement strand
CCACAAAAAAAAAAAAAAAAAAAAAAAAAAAAAAAAAAAGATCCTCCCAAACCTCCCCCTATCCTCCACCAGTGTATGAGCCCGCTGGAACACTTGTTTCTCCACTCTTAATTACATTACTTGCCTGTAACGTGGTTCATTATAACATCATTAGTGGGACTTCCCTGGTGGTCCAGTGGTTAAGACTCTGCACTTCCACTGCAGGGGGCACGGGTTCGATCCCTGGTCGGGGAACTAAGATTGAGCTTGCCGCGAGGTGCAGCCAAAAAAAAAAATCATTAGTATGATAAGGAAACCCTATAACTCGGGCAAACAGCATAAGTGCTTCTCCACATCAACCTTAGGTGAATTATCTTCTCCATTTGGTTATATTCCCACAACTCTTCAGTCTTATAGTGGCAAGAATATGAACACTGTATATTCTATTCATTCACAAGTATTTATTGGGTACCTACTATGTGTCAGGCACAGTTTTAGTTATCCTTATCTCATTATCACTAATATCAATGCATTGATCAAGAGAGTAAAAAATATACCATCCCTTGAGAACTTACATTCTTTGGTGGGGAAGGGGAAGAGACAATAAATATCAAAAACAATAAATGAGAAAAGTATAATATAACAGAAGTAATGTTATATTACTTGCTCTGGAAGAGAAAAAAAGCAGAGATGATAAGGGGGAGAAAGAATGGACAGAACAAGGAAGAAAGCACTTGCTACCTCACCTACAGTGGTCGGATTAGGCTTCACTGAGAACGTGACACTGGTATAAAACATCTCCTACGTTTAACCTAATCTCCACTGTTACAATATTACACCCTGATTCACTATGTATATTCTCCATTAACAAAATGAATATATTTCCCCCTTTCAATACAAAAGATTTGACTCCAATCTACCCTTCCAGAAAAGCAGAGTATTTTAGCACTTAGGGTCTACCTCTAAAACAGGAATTAATTAGATACAGCGTTATCTCGAAACCTGATCCTTAAAATACATATTTGATTAGCATATTGTGTGTGAAATAGAATGATAACACCTTCTTCCAGGCTCCTAGCAATAAATCAGCAGCAAAGGCATTAAGAACCAGAAATGGAGACTAGAACTCATTTAAAGGGGGTTGTGGGATGGGGTGAACCATCTACCTTTTTTCCTGACAGGGTTATGGTCTCTAGTGACCATTTAGGGGTTGGGGTGCTGGTGCTATAGCACATGGTGGAGGACTGTGTGTGTGTGGGGGGGGGGGACACATGCATACCCGACTGAGCATGACTCAGGTGTAAGGACGCTGTGGGGATGTGTCAGGGGCTCGGATGGGGAGATGGGAGAAGAGCGCGGGGGAAACGCTTGGGGAGCTTGTCACTATGGAATCTCAGCTCTCCTGGTGTGAAATGCTTCAGAGCTTTGGGAGAGACATGGATTTGTTATGAATTCTGACTTCACAAAATAACCCATTCAATAAATGTTTATCAAGCACCTATTTACGTGCCATGCACTATTCTAAGTGTTTGGGACAAACCAGTGAATGAAACAGACAAAACCCCTGCTTTCGAGGGGCTTGCCTTCTGATAAGGGAAGACAGATCACAAACAATAAACATAATAGATAAATTAGATATTATATTAGAAGGTGATTAGATGCATGGATTTAAACAAGGGCAGAAGAAGGTAAGAAAAATAGGGAATGTCAAGGGCAGGGCCTGGGCTGTTCCAACATATAATAAAGTGGACATGGAAGCCTCGCTGAGAAATGACATTTGAGCAAAGACTTCAAGCGGCTGAGCGAGTGAGCGATTCACCATAATCATCTGGAGGACTTATTAAAACACAGAATGTTGGGCATCTACCCCAGAATTTCGGATTGAGTAGATCTGGGGTGAAGCCTGAGAATTTGCATTTCTAACAATTTCCCAGGTGATGCTGAACAGAACACATTGAGAAACACTGCTTTGCATCAATCTTAGTAAAGTTATAATGATTTTCCAACTCAGTTGTCAAATGTCAAATGAAGCTCACACTCTCAGTTCTATTTCTACATAACTGAAGAAAAGGATATTATTTAAAATTTATTATTTTATTGTTATTTTAATCCTTTCTTTATGCAAGTCAAAAGAGAAGAGAAGAAACTATATTTTTCCCAACTCTACTGTCTGTCAGATATAATACCATCTACCAAATCAAATGAAACAAATCCCATCTTTCCTGGACCAAACAATACTCTATTCCCCTGAAGGTTACATCACATTCTTAAACTGACAGTGTGTGTTTCTAAGATGCTCCTGGTCACTCAAGCAGGTTGGCTCTAAGCTCAGCAAAAATTCACACTCCTCTTCACTTCCCTCATCAACTGTGGAAAAATCCATTCTTTGTATATAAGAAACTAAAACACTCTAAATGAATATAAGTTGAGAGTTTATGGGTAGGAAAAGCACAAAAACTCCTTCCCAAGCACGAAAGACCCAGATTTCAAATTCTTCTATCTTGGTCCCTAAGCAATCTGGTGTTCCATAAAAGAACGGTACCCCATACTGATGGATGAATTGAAGAGGTGACTTAGAGCAACAAGTGGTTCAGGGCTGCTTCCAGAAACCCAGTGAAGTGACGCAAGGACAGTGAGTTACGTTTTGAACAAGCTGTAAGATTGTCTCAGCTCTTTTTTGTGGAAATGAAGCCTTGCTTATAAAGGTTTCTTAGTCAGGAGCAGAGCACTACTCCTATCACTACAGAGATAAGCTTTATGTGCTGTACTTGTCAAGGTCTGCTGGATATGTCAGGAAGACAGTAGCGGTAACAGAGAAAAAGCTTGTGCCTCCTTATAAATGAACATGGGCAGTTGTTGACCATCTAAAGGTTCTTTTCCCTTGATCAAGTGATCCTGCATACTTTATAAAGTCATATTCTCCAAGAAAATAATGAGACGTTTATTAAAATGTGTTAATTAATTTTCCTCTTTAAATCACACACAGAAAAGATACTAGAACAAAGAAAAAAGACCTGTGTCAAAAGATACAGCAGATCTACTTTCTGGTTAAATACAGTTGTTAAATGAATTCCTCTCTACATTCTTCTACTGTGTGACCTGAGTTACCTAAGCCACACTTGGGTGTTTAAAAGGGGTCATATTAAGAGTAATGACTGGATTTCCCTGGCTTTGCTATTGGATCGCCATCCCCATAAGATCTCCAGTTCCGTGTAAAAAACCTTGAATTATTTTGGAGATATTGAGAGTGGTCTCACCCGTAATACTGAACTCGTCCTGTCTGTCATCACTTGACTCTGCCATTTTCCTCCTTTTCCACTTGTCCACTTCAATGACAGCTCACTTCCACGCACTTCTGCCAAGGCCTCTGCTGCTAACTAAGCTGCGTGAAATTGCTTCAGTTCTGTCTGTAGTGTCCATGTCAGTAAAGTTCAGGCTTAAACTGAATCCCCTACCATATGTAAAATACTTTTGTAAGTGTAAAGTTTGTGTATAGCTGACACCAAAAATGACAGCTCGTCTGATGCATTTTACCATTTCATTTAAAAGGCGTGAAATGAAATGTATTATATGCTGGGAAGTGGAAAAAGAGGAGCTAAATAGATTTCAATGTGACACAGGGATTCTGGGAAGTTATTGCTCTAACCATGAGTCTTTGCTCTCTTTCC
>NW_006794958.1:1211640-1261759 GCF_000442215.2 Lipotes vexillifer | reverse complement strand
TTTCCCTTTCACTGGAAGCTAATTGCCAAATAATTTTCCTTAGTTTTGTGTTTTGCAGCTGTTAGATTTAGCAGGCAGAGGGAGACTAGAGGGTATGAATAAGGATTCAGGCTTTAGGCTCTCCTAAGAGAGGGAGAGAGAATGAGAGAGAGAGAAGTCCTTACTCAACTCTCTTGTGCATTGTTTTTGACCAAGCCTGAGGACCAAAAGTAGAGGCTCTTAAGAAAAATATCAAAGCTCTGCACTAATGGTGAAAGTTTGGCTGGGGAAATTTACCCCTGTAAAAATGGACTGTTTCTTTCCCACCCTTCCTACCTCAAAGTTTAGAAGAACTCTAGACTTTGCAGCTAAGGAGAACTGGGAACTGAGTGGTTTCAAAGGGGCCTGACAATCTGCCATCTCTTACCCCTACTCTCCAAAGGGGCAAAGACTACCACTCAAAAATCAAATATTCAGCCAAGACATCATTCACATAGAAAAGGGAATCAAAGATATTTGCCTACTGACAAAAATCCTCAATAAAATATTAATAAACTGAGTCCAATAATGTATAAAAAGACCTAAGCACCATGACCAAAAAGGATTTATTACAGGTATTCACGGTTGGTTCAACATTTGAAAATCAACTAATATAATCCACCACATTAACAGGCTAAAGAAGAAAACATATTTAATAAAATCCAACATCCATTCATGATAAAAAATTCTCAGCAAATTAGGAATAGAGGGGACCTTCCTCAACTTGATAAGAACATTACAAAAATGTACAGCTAACATTATACTTAATGGAAAGAAACGGAATGTTTTCTCCCTAAAATAGGAAACAAGAGACAGCAACTGAAAGTCTTATCTAGTGCAATAAGAAAAGGTATACATATTGAAATGGAAGGAAAAAAAATGGTTTTAGCTCACAGATGGTATGACTATCTATACCAAAATCTCCTGGAACATATAAGTGACAATAGCAAGGTTTCAGGATACAAAGTTAAAAAAAAGCCAATTGATTCCTAAATAGCAGCAATAAACAATTGAAATTTTAAATTAAAAATATAATACCATTTGGGCTTCCCTGGTGGCGCAGTGGTTGAGAATCTGCCTGCTAATGCAGGGGACACAGTTTCGAGCCCTGGTCTGGGAGGATCCCACATGCCGCAGAGCAACTAAGCCCGTGCGCCACAACTACTGAGCCTGTGCGTCTGGGCTGAGCCTGCGTGTCCGGAGCCTGTGCTCTGCAATGGGAGAGGCCACAACAGTGAGAGGCCCATGTACCACAAAAAAAAAAAAAAAAAATATATATATATATATATATATATATAATACCATTTATATTAGCACCAGGAAAATCATGTAAAAATATAACAAATTATTATAAGTTCTACCTGAGGAAAACTACAAAACTCTGATAAAAGAAATCAAAGAAGAACTAAATAGATGAAGAGATATTTGATGTTCATATAGGAAGACTCAACAGTGTTCAGATGTCATTTATTCCCAACTTGATATATAGATTCAAAACTATCCTCACAAAAATTCCCAGCAAGTTATTTTGTGGCTATCAGCAATCTAATCTTAAGGTTTTTATATGGAAAGGTGAAGTAGTTAGCACAATACGAAGAAGACTAAAACTGGAAGACATATAGTACCTAACTTCAAGACTCACTATATCAAGACAGCATGACATTGGCAAAAGAAAACAAAATAGATCAGTGGAACAAAATAGAAAGCCAGAAACAGACACATGCAAATATAGTCAACTGATCTTTAACAAAGGATCAAAGGCAATACAATATAGAAAGGATGGTCTTTTCAACAAACGGTGCTGGAACAATTGGATATCCATATGCAATAAATGTCTAAACATAGATATACAAGTTATCCTTTTCACAAAAATTAACTCAAAATGGGTCATAGATTTAAATATTCAATACTACAAACACAAGAGAAAGAAAAGACCTACAACAACAAACCCAAAACAATTAAGATAATGGTAACAGGAACATACATATCGATAATTACCTTAAACGTAAATGGATTAAATGCTCCCACCAAAAGACATAGATTGGCTGAATGGATACAAAAACAAGACCCATATATATGCTGTCTACAAGAGAACCATGTCAGACCTAGGGATACATACAGACTGAAAGTGAGGGGATGGAAAAAGATATTCCATGCAAATGGAAATCAAAAGAAAGCTGGAGTAGTAATTCTCATATCAGACAAAATGGACTTTAAAATAAAGACTGTTACAAGGGACAAAGAAGGACACTAAATAATGATCAAAGAATCAATCCAAGAAGAAGATATAACAATTGTAAATATTTATGCACCCAAAATAGGAGCACTTCAATACATAAGACAAATGCCAAGAGCCATAAAAGGGGAAATCAACAGTAACACAATCATAGTAGGGGACTTTAACACCCCACTTTCACAAAAGGACATATCATCCAAAATGAAAATAAATAAAGAAACACAAGGTTTGTTTTTTTTTTTTGCAGTACGCGGGCCTCTCACTGTGTGGCCTCTCCCGTTGTGGAGCACAGGCTCTGGACGTGCAGTCTCAGTGGCCATGGCTCACGGACCCAGCCACTCCATGGCATGTGGGATCCTCCCGGACCGGGGCAAGAACCCGTGTCCCTCGCATCGGCAGGCAGACTCTCAACCACTGCACCACCAGGGAAGCCTGAAACACAAGCTTTTAAATGACACATTAAACAAGATGGACTTAATAGATATTTATAGGACATTCCATCCAAAAACAATAGAATACACTTTCTTCTCAAGTGCTCATGGAACATTCTCCAGGATAGATCATATCCTGGGTCACCAATCAAGCCTTGGTAAATTTAAGAAAACTGAAATGGTATCAAGTATCTTTTCTGACCACAATGCTATGAGACTAGATATCAATAACAGGAAAGAAATCTGTAAAAAAATACAAACACATGGAAGCTAAACAATACAATACTTACTAACCAAGAGATCAATGAAGAAATCAAAGAGGAAATCAAAAAATACCTAGAAACAAATGACAATTAAATCACAATGACACAAAACCTATGGGATGCAGCAAAAGCAGTTCTAAGAGGGAAGATTATAGCAATACAATCCTACCTCAAGAAACAAGAAACATCTCAAATAAACAACCTAACTTTACACCTAAAGCAGTAAGAGAAAGAAGAACAAAACATCCCCAAAGTTAGCAGAAAGAAAGAAATCATAAAGATCATATCAGAAATAAATGACAAAGAAATGAAGGAAACAATAGAATAATCAATAAAACTAAAAGTTGGTTCTTTGAGAAGATAAACAAAATTGACAAAGCGTTAGCCAGACTCATCAAGAGAAAAAGGGAGAAGACTCAAATCAATAGAATTAGAAATGAAAAAGGAGAAGTAACAACTGAAATACAAAGGATCATGAGAGATTACTACAAGCAACTATATGCCAATAAAATGGACACCCTGGAAGAAATGGACAAATTATTTAAAAAGCACAACTTTCCAAGACGGAAGCAGGAAGAAATAGAAAATATAAACAGACCAATCACAAGCACTGAAATGGAAACTGTGACTAAAAATCTTCCAACAGGGCTTCCCTGGGGGCACAGTGGTTGAGAGTCCGCCTGCCGATGCAGGGGACGCGGGTTTGTGCCCCGGTCCAGGAGGATCCCACATTCCGCGGAGCAGCTAGGCCCGTGAGCCATGGCCGCTGAGCCTGCGCATCCGGAGCCTGTGCTCCACAACAAGAGATGCCACAACAGTGAGAGGCCCATGTACAGCAAAAAAAAAAAAAAAATCTTCCAACAAACAAAAGCCCAGGACCAGATGGGTTCAAAGGTGAATTCTATCAAACATTTAGAGAAGAGCTAACACCTATCCTTCTCAAATTCTTCCAAAATACAGCAGAGGGAGGAACACTCCCAAGCTCATTCCATGAGGCCACCATCACCCTGATACCAAAACCACACAAAGATGTCACAAAGAAAGAAAACTACAGGCCAATGTCACTGCTGAACACAGATGCAAAAATCCTCAACAAAATACTAGCAAAAAGAATCCAACAGCACATTAAAAGGATCATACACCCAGATCAAGTGGGGTTTATCCCAGGAATGAAAGGATTCTTCAATACACACAAATCAATCAATGTGATACACCATATTAACAAATTGAAGGAGAAAAACCATATGATCATCTCAACAGATGCAGAAAAAGCTTTTGAAAAGATTCAACACCCACTTATGATAAAAACCCTCCAGAAAGTAGGCATAGAGGGAACTTACCTCAACATAATAAAGGTCATATATGACAAACCCACAGTCAACATCATTCTCAGTGGTGAAAAACTGAAACCATCTTCTCTAAGACCAGAAACAAGACAAGGTTGTCCACTCTCACCACTATTAGTCAACATAGTTTTGGAAATTTTAGCCACAGCAATCAGAGAAGAAAAAGAAATAAAAGGAATCCAAATTGGAAAAGAAGAAGTAAAGCTGTCACTGTTTGTAGATGACATGATACTATACATAGAGAATCCTAAAGATGTTACCAGAAAACTACTAGAGCCAACCAATGAATTTGGTAAAGTAACAGGATACAAAATTAATGAACAGAAATCTCCTGCATTCGTATACACTAATGATGAAAAATCTGAAAGAAAAATTAAGGAAACATACCCATTTACCATTGCAACAAAAATAATAAAATACCTAGGAATAAATCTACATAAGGAGACAAAAGACCTGTAAGCAGAAAACTATAAGACACTGATGAAAGAAATTAAAGATGATACAAACAGATAGAGAGATATACCATGTTCTTGGATTGGAAGAATCAACACTGTAAAAATGACTATACTACCCACAACAATCCACAGCTTCAATGCAATCTCTATCAAGCTACCAATGGCATTTTTCACAGAACTAGCACAAAAAATTCACAATTTGTATAGAAACACAAAATGTCCCGACTAGCCAAAGCAATCTTGAGAAAGGAAAACGGAGCTGGAAGAATCAGGCTCCCAGACTTCAGACTATACTACAAAGCTACAATAATCAAGACAGTATGGTACTGGCACAAAAACAGAAATATACATCAGTGGAACAGGATACAAAGCCCAGAGTTAGACCCACACATGTATGGTCACCTTATTTTGGACAAAGAAGCCAAGAATATACAATGGAGAAAAGACAGCCTCTTCAATAGGTGGTGCTGGGAAAACTGGACAGCTACATGTAAAAGAATGAAATTAGAACACTCCCCAACACCATAACAAAAATAACCTCAAAATGTATTAAAGACCTAAATGTAAGGACAGACATCTATAAAACTCTTAGAGGAAAATACAGGAAGAACACTCTATGCCATAAATCACAGCAAGATCCTTTTTGACCCACCTCGTATAGGAATGGAAATAAAAACAAAAATAAACAAATGGGACCTAATGAAACTTAAAAGCTTTTGCACAGCAAAGGAAATCATAAACAAGATGAAAAGACAATCCTTAGAATGGGAGAAAATATTTGCAAATGAAGCAACTGAGAAAGGATTAATCTCTAAAATTTACAAGCAGCTCATGAAGCTCAATATCAAAAAAACAAACAACCCAATCCAAAAATGGGCAGAAGACCTAAATAGACATTTCTCCAAAGAAGATATACAGATTCCCAACAAACAATGAAAGGATGCTCAACATCACTAATCATTAGAGAATTTCAAATCAAAACTACAATGAGCTATCACCTCACACCAGTCAGAATGGCCATCATCACAAAATTTACAAACAATAAATGCTGGAGAGGGAGTGGAGAAAAAGGAACCCTCTTGCACTGTTGGTTGGAATGTAAATTGATACAGCCACTATGGAGAACAGGATGGAGGTTCCTTAAAAAACTAAAAAAGAGAACTACCATATGACCCAGCAATCCCACTACTGGGCATTTACCCTGCGAAAACCATAATTCAAAAAGAGTCATGTACCACAATGTTCACTGCAGCTCTATTTACAATAGCCAGAACATGGAAGCAACCTAAGTGTCCATCAACAGATGAATGGATAAAGAAGATGTGGCACATATATACAATGGAGTATTAGTCAGCCATAAAAAGAAACGAAATCGAGTTACTTGTAGTGAGGTGGATGTACCTAGAGAACGTCATACAGAGTGAAGTAAGTCAGAAAGAGAAAAATAAATACCATATGCTAACACATATATATGGAATCAAAAAAAAAAAAAAGGTTCTGAAGAACCTAGGGGTAGGACAGGAATAAAGACGCAGAGGCAGAGAATGGACTTGAGGACACAGGGAGGGGGAAGGTTAAGCTGGGAAAAAGTGAGAGAGTGGCATGGACATATATATACTACCAAATGTAAAATAGCTAGCTAGTGAGAAGCAGCCACCAGCCCAGGGAGATCACTTCGGTGCTTTGTGACCATGTAGAGGGGTGGGATATGGAGGGTGGGAGGGAGACGCAAGAGGAAGGAGATATGGGGACATATGTATATGTATAGCTGATTCACTTTGTTATAAAGCAGAAACTAACACACCATTGTAAAGCAATTATACTCCAATAAAGATGTTAAAAAAAAAATTCAATACTACAAAATGTCTAGAAGGAAACAGAAGAAACTCTGGAGAAGCCTGAGTTTAGTAATGAGATTATGGATACAACTTCAAAAGCACCATCCATGAACTTTAAAGAAAAATTAATGTTATACTCTATTAAAACTAATAACCTCTGCTCTCCAAAATACATTGTTAATAGTATCAAAAGACAAGCCACAAACTTAGAGAAAATATTCTCAAAATGCATATTCTGATAAAGCACTGCTCTCCAAAATATACAAAAAACAGTTAAAACTCAAGCATAAAAAAAACCGAACATCCCAATTTATTTAAATGAGCAAAAGATCTGAATAGGTAACTCACCAAAGAAGATATACAGATGGAAAATAAGCACATGAAAAGATGCTATCATCATTAATCATCAGATAACTGCAAATTAAAACAATGATATACCTACCACTACACACCCACACCCATGTGACATGCCCATGTTGCTTGTCCCAGAATAAAAACTTCTAAAGGCAGAGAACAAGTTTAACTGAGTCACTCAAGGGGCAGCAGACATTTCCTCTGATAGCAGTAGCAAGTCTCCTGGCTGAGTTATAATGGCCAATGATGCCAAAGATGCAGGAACTGTGCCACGGACAAAGGGAGCCCCAGAAAATGTAAATACCTGTGAGTGAATGACTAACCAAGATAACATCACTCGAATTTGAACTCCTAGTTTCACCTTATTGGGAAGAAAGTCTTTTGAGCTCCACAGAAAAAAGAGGATGACATGGGATGAGGAAATAGAAACAGGCAGGGTTCCTCTCCAAGTATCCAGTGTTCCAGTGACTTTGGATACCCTAGGGGTGACATGGAGAGGCCAGCCACCAACACTTCTATTGTAGTCATTGAGACAGCTGAACACTTTTAATTTAAAACCTGTTATTGGCAGAATGCTACATGATGGTCTGAGGTACAACAGTACCAAAACAAGAACTAGGCTCCCTCTGAGATTGTTGTCATTAGCATCTGCAGAAGAATATTTCAGGCTTGGATTGTTTGTTTGCATGATGAAGTGGCAATGTTGGCATTATTGAGTGAAAAAAAGTTGGCAAGCATTGGAGGCAATATGTCTGACACCATTTAACATAGTGAATTCTATGTGTTGACCAACAGTGCTGGGCCAGAAATTCCTCTCCCATTCTCAAACTGGATGTTTACTGGAATTTGTTATATATTCCACCATCAGGGAGATATCTCTCAGAACATAAATATAAAAAGGAATATCACCACTGTAATTGTAGTCTCTTGAGGCAGCACACTGTGTTTGCATGTTTTTATGAGAACCTGGGTGTCAGGAAAGAACTTCTAACAATGTTTTTGTCTAGTAGACAACCAAACATATGCAGATATAATTTCTACTATAATCTACTTGATCGTCATTTGAAAGCTTCACTAGTAATATAATCGTTATTAAAGACTCTCATGCCAAAACAAGAAATCTGGGGGCACACATAAAAGCCAATGATAACCCACAAGCCTGTACTGTTTACTGATTTGCCACTTTGCCAATCTCTTCAACACAAACCTCTAGAGGGTTAGCTGGTTTGGGTGTCTTTGATAATTTACAGTTAGCACACTATTGTATTTTTCTCAGCCTTGACCAGGCTACTAGGCATCTGTAAATCAAGGAAGTAGAACATGAAGAATTCAAATGATACAAATGAGGTTGAATAGTACAATACTCTCTTGTTTGCCAGTTTTCATTTGACCTTAGCAGATGGACAAACAGGTTGAACTTATTAGATTGAGGACACCCTGACAGACACAAACTTGGATGTTGATTTGGCCTCAGATGGTTCTATAGTCATCCTGTTCTATCCTGAGAGATCACTATGATGACAAAAGAGCAATTCCTGACTCCTTACTGAAAAAGGAAAGACAGTCTGGCTCATTCCCAAAGGGGAATGGCAGAGTTTGATTGCTTGTGTGGGAACCTATCCAAGCTCATGAAGTGTGTTGATGGTTGAGGAGGAATTAATAACTCTCTCTGTCTCCTATTGTATCTCAAATATAGATAAACTACTCTAGCCTTTCTTAGACTCTCTCAAGCAGAGGCTTGAAGTACAATTCATTTTCATGTTAGATTTGTCATTCATAACCCCTCCCAGATTTTCCACAACAATGTCACCACTTCACCAAAAGAAAAATGCAAATTTTGTTGTTGTTGTTGTTGATTTGTTCACAACAAATCAAATCCCTGGATTGTTAACCCCATCCACTGTACATTAATGACTTTCAATTTTTAAAAAAGGTATTCATGTCTGTTTTAGGAAATGCTTTCACTGTGCTGAATAGTATTTGGATAATGAAAATAGCCCTTATTTGGATAAGGAAAATAAGCATGGGTTCTGGCACTGCATGACAAGTTTTGGTCAATTATTTTGTGAAGTACCTTAGCACAGCATAGCTCCCATATTAGAGGTACTATTCTCCCCAATATAAATTTAAAATGTTAAATATATTAGCGTTAGTAAAAATAGTTTTATTCACTCATTTCCATTTCTTCAATAAGTATTTGTTTAGAACTTACTACATGCCAATGCTCTTGCTATTATACCAAGAACAATGAACAAGACAAAGTTCCCATTCTCATGGGGCTTATATCAGGTGGGAAGAGACAGACAATAAACATATAAATATGTAATATATCAGGTGGTGATGAGTGATATGAAAAAAATCAAGGTAAAGAAGAATAAAGGTTGCTGGGACAGATGTGGGGAGAGGTGAAAAGAACAGGACAATTTTAGAGAAAGTGGTCAGGAAAGACCCCAATTATTAGATGGCATTTGAGCAGAGAGTTGAAGGAAATGATGGACAAGGCAATGTGGATAGAGAAAGAAACACAGCAGATACATCAGAGAGGTTGCCAGCACGAGACAAGATCTACAGGACTGTATAGGTGAGAGTAAGAACATTGGATTTTATTTTGAGAAAATAGAAAAGTCATTAGAAATTTTGAGCAGTAACATAATTGGACTTAGATTTTCCAAGGATCATCATGACTGTGGGAAAAGCCTTTACTACAGAGGGGCCAAGATGGAAATGAAGAAACCAGTTAGGAAACCCTAGAAACAAAAACCATTCAGATGAAATATAGCTGGTATTTATGTGGCAATCCATAAAAAAGTATTAAATGTACAAATTTAGCTGTGCACAAGTATTCTGTTCAGTGTTAGTGATTCGCAGGAAAAGAAAGGCCACATAACTGGATAGGCCCCCACTGGATTGACCTAAATTGAAAAGAATAGAAATGATTATTTCCAATTTTTCTTAAAATGCAATAATGTCAAAAGGACAGGTAAGTAACAAAAGCTACAAATCAAATCATTTTTAGAAAATGAGTCATATAGTTACTCACCCTCTCATCTCACAATGCATGGAGGCCAACTCCAGTAGAATTACCTCCCTATCATTTCCCAGCCTTTAAAAAAAGAAAAAAAAATTCATTCCCATGTCTATTGCTTCACTTATGTTATTTCCTCTTTCCAGAATGTCTTTCTAACTCTGTTTCTCTAATTAATGCCCTCCATAAGACTCATTTTCATCAGTCCATTTTCTGTGATTAATGTCACCACATGCTGAGCATACCCCCCACTTTGCAAGCATAATTTCTAGGGAAAATGCAATTTGTACAACATTATACATTAGGTGAGCGGCTGCAGAGTCCACAGAAACAAATTCAGGCTACACAATCAGAAATTGGAATCTTAACCTACCTCAATTGTGTGATCTTGTGCAAGATTATCTAACCCCTTTAATTTCGCTTTCCTTGTTTATACAATGGGAATAATAATGTCTACTCCCTGCGTTTATTGTGAAATCAATTAGATGATAATAATCGCCATCATGTATCAGGCACTTAGAATCTGGTTCCAGAGGCCACAATCTTAATCATTACCTGATACTGCCTCTGAGATAACATCTATAAAACACTCAAGTCCAATGTCTGATACTTAGTAGACCTTAACAAAAATAATAGTTGTCTTTTCATTTTTACTTATCTTCCCTGATTGTTGCGCTATTTATCATTTCCTTTCAAATAAATGGATAATTTATGGCAGGCAGGAATTGCGACTTTTCTAGGCTTCCCCGCTGGGACTGATAAAGTACTGTGCACGTCGTAGGCAACGGATAAGTGCCTACAGAATAATGATAAAAGAAAAACATGTTTTTAATCAACTAATTAGTGATATATTTAGTAAATTGACAAAGTTTGCCACGACATAAACATTGACAGTAACAATGCTACAAAATATTCAACTTCATTTGTGAAGACTTTGGTAAAGTGCCAGCACTTCCTTAAACTCTCATTCCAAAATTGATCAGCTGATAGTCACGATCAAAAATTACCTGCTGGGCTTCCCTGGTGGCGCAGTGCTTGAGAGTCCGCCTGCCGATGCAGGAGACGCGGGTTCGTGCCCCGTTTCGGGAAGATCCCACATGCCGTGGAGCGGCTGGGCCCGTGAGCCATGGCCACTGAGCCTACGCGTCCGGAGCCTGTGCTCCGCAAATGGGAGAGGCCACAACAGTGAGAGGCCCGCATAACGCAAGAAAAAAAAAAAAAAATTACCTGCTGAAGAAATAGTCAAATGACTCTATCACACATGTGCCTCTAACCTCAACTAGTAAGTCAATGCTTCCCAGAAAACCTCCAATTTTCTTTTCCTTGTTCCTCTTAATATTTCTAATATTTTTTCCAAACTTTCACCACCCATGACTTCTCCTTTTATTTTTAGCAGGGCACATTGTTTCCACATGACAAGGAAATTAAAGTGGATTAAGTAATAACACTTCAATTTCTGCCCTTTTATAAATGATCCTTCCCTCATTGGAAAAGGAATCCCTCCCTCCCCCTGTCCTATGAAGGATAATGCCCCTTCCTCTGCTCCATCATCCAGCTCCCAGCACCACTTCAAGGACCTTGCCTCATCTGCCACTCCCTTTCTTATTTGGGTCCCAACATCTTCCCTTTGGTTTGCCCCTTCTACTGAGCCTACAAACATTCAAATTGCTGTTCTTATACCAAAATCAAAAACAAAATCTTTACCTTGACCCCCTCCGTTTGTCTTTCTTTCTCTCTCTCTGCCAAATTTCCAGAAACAGAGTCTATATGTGCTGCTTCCATTTTTTCCATTTAAAAATTATTGAAGCTGCTCCTGCCAAGGGCACTGAGTGTTCTTGTTGCAAATTGTTTTTGTCCTCCTACCTCCTTGACACTTATGCAGCATTTGACATTAACCTTTCCTTCCTTCGTTAACATTATCTGGCTTCTATTACTTTTCTCTATTTTCTCTGTATTCATCTTTGCAGGCTCTCTTCTTCTCCCAATCCCTACATTTATGTCTTAGACCCTCTTTTCTTGTCCTACATACTCTCTTCCCATGACCTCATTCCTTCTTTGCATTAACCTCCATCCATGCTAAAGACTGGCAAATCTGTGTCACTAACTCTGATCTCTGCTGAGCTCCAAACCACAAATCCATCTGCCAATAGGATGCAGCAGATAACCAGGCATCTCCAGCTCAGTGTATGCAAAAGTGACCTCATTTTTGTCCAGTTCTAAACCTGTTCCACTTCCTCTACAACCAGTCCTAATAATGTTGCCATATTTACCCCATCATCTACACCCGAAACCTACAAGTCGTCCTTCACTCACCTCATCACAATCCTAACTTTCAGAGGAAGCATAAGGATTTCAGATCGTCTACGCTTTATCAAGAAAGCTGGCAACAGAGACTCCTGAGGCAAACATGAGCTGACCAAGTCAGAAGGAACCCTGCAGGAAACTCAGCGAACTCCCTTCAATGAGTCTTTCTCCTTATGAATTGTCTTCTGCTCTCCTCGTCTTTCCTTTAAATTCCATACCCCTGAGAATGATTGTCTGTACTTCTTATCTGTGGCATTTCCTTCATAGCACTTGTCACAATTATAATTATTTCTGCCATGATTTATTCAACACCCGACTCCTCTATTTCACTGACAGTCTATACAGGTAACATGTCTGACTTGTTTACACTTTGTAAATTCTCAGTAACTATTTTAAAAATGAATGTATAATCCTCTAACAATTATCTATGCTTAATTAATTATTGAGTCCATCCAGTGAGTTTTTATAATTTCAATTATGGTGTCATTCCATTCTATAATCTCCCTTTTGTTCTTTTTTATAAAATTAAGTGTTGGCTGAGACTTTCTAATTTTTCATTTGTCTTGAGAGAATTTGTAATTGATTGTCAAAGCATTTTCACGACGGCTGCTTTAAAACCCTTGTCAGATAATTCCAATATCTGATTCACCTTGGTGTTGACATCAGTGGATTGATTGTCTTCTCTCATTCAAGTTGTGATTTTATATTGTATCCTGGACATATTGTCTGCTATGTTAGGAGCCTCTGGGTCCTATTTGAATCTTTTATTTAGCAAGCAGTCACTCTGTTTAGGTGTAGCCCATGGGTCTTAACTTACATCTGTGGGTTCTGCTTCCAATGGCAGTCTAACTTTCAGAGGCTTAGAAGTGTTACTTTGGCTAGTTTGGTCTATCTAGTGCCCCTAGGGTTCCCGTTGATCCCACCTGGCCCCACCTGAGGAAATTGAATGTGTTTCCTCTGGAATGCCATGGGTTTCTCTCAGTGGGAGAAGACTGTGGTAGGATCTCCCCTATCAGTGGCTCCTGGTTGTCCTGACTCTCTGAGTGGGGAAGAAGAGTCCCCAGGGAGACAAAGAGGCTTCCCCGAACCAGGCTGCCTGCTATAGCTGAACTCCCCCGCCGAATCTGCCTGCTCCCTCAGTATCTCCCTCAGTATCTCTCTGCAAAAAGAAGAGTCTCAAGCCCATGAGGAAGAAGTATCTCCCCGGGATGCTTATCTCTGATGGGGCTCACAGTTGATCCCCCTGTGGGCAATGTCCTGCTCCCCTGATATTGTCAGAGGTACTCCCATTCCACCTGGGGATGTGGGAGAGAGCAGCATACGTAGGCTGCCTTCTGTTGCCATTTGCATCTGAAAATGCTGGACCTGAACACCATTCTCTGTTGGGCAGGGGGACTCAAGACACCCTGCCGCTGTGCTGTGCCTCACATCCTGGTGTCCTAAACCAGCTCACCTCTTCTGAACACCTTTCAGAGTTATCCTTGCATTGTCTCTTGCACCATTACCAGATTTATAGTTATGCTTATCAGAGAAGAGCAGAGGAAAATAGGTCTATGCCATCTTGTTTGCTGGAAGTCCCACCATTGCTATTAACTATTTTCTTACTTTGAGAATAGATATCAAATATCATTGAGCATTCTGATCCTCTCAACTACATAGTGTGAAAGTCTATTCAGTGTCCATGGTATTCTATTTCTCTAGTGCCTATTACTGACCATATATGTCCAACACACTCCTCAAGATATGGTCTAAAAGTCAGTTTGGTCAGAAATTCACTGCTCCAAATCAATCAGGGGCACTTGGTTATTGTAGATACTGGAGCTGACTTTGCATTGACCTTATCTGAGCTGTACAAATTTAGTGGTTAGGTTCTAGTCTTCCAGACTGAATGAGATTTTATATTTATCTCTTTAACACGATTTACTGAGTGCCAAGTACTTTTCTAGATGATGGTGATAAAGCAGTAAACAAAGACCCATTTCCCATTTGGATTTACATTCTAGTAAGGGGGAGATAACTAATAAATAGAGGAACATATGAAATGTTAGTTATTGAAACTGACAAGTAAAAAGGTGAGGAGACAACGTATGGTGGGAAATACATTGTTTCATGTGCTCAGGAAATGCCTCTCTGAGAAGATGATATCTGTGTGAGCCAAGCTTTTTGTGGAAGAGAAGATAATTCCAGAGAAACTGAATTCAGTCATGAGAGGGAAAGTTACAAAGAGGCCAGTGTGGCTGGAAAAGAGCACATTAGGAAGGGATTGGTAGGAAGTAAGGTTGAAGAATAAGGGCCACCCAATTAGGTAAGTTTTTTTTTTCCTTTTTTTTTGTGGAACGCGGCCTCGCACTGTTGTGGCCTCTCCCATTGCGGAGCACAGGCTCCGGACATGCAGGCTCAAAAGCCATGGCTCACGGGCCCAGCCGCTCCGCGGCATGTGGGATCCTCCCGGACCGGGGTACGAACCCATGTCCCCTGCATCGGCAGGCGGACTCTCAACCACTGCGCCACCAGGGAAGCCCTAGGTAAGAATTTATAGACTTCCTTCTCATAAAGAACTTTCTTCCTTCCTCTGTTTCTAGACACATGGATGTTTGGTGTTTCCAGTGACCCTCAAACTATTCTGTTGATCATATAATGCCCTGTAGATTCTGATTCAGTAGGTTTCAGGTGGAGTCCAGCAAACTGTGTTTTTTACATAATTCATGGCTGATTCTAATGCACAGTTTGATAATCATTACTCTAGACTTCAACTGTCCAATGCAGTAACCACTGACCAAATGCAGATAGTACTGCTGAAGAACTGAATTTTAAATTCTATTTACTCTTACTTAATTTAAATGTTTAAAACTGATATCCAGTTCAATTATTGGAAAACTTCTAAGTGCATCTGGAACAATTTTGGATATGTAAATCTACTCAATCAACTGTAAATGAAACAAATACAGATCAAGTATTTCAATGAAAATTTAACATCCAAATTAAATGTGCAATAAATATAGAATACACACCAGATTTCAAAGATACAGCATTAAAAAGAAGAAAAAAATCTCATAAATAATTTTTATATTGGTTATATTCTGAAATGATATTTTGGATATATGGGATTAAATAAAATATATTACTTTATATATTAAACATGCATATAAATAATATATTTAAATTAATTTTACTTTTTTTATATTTATGTGGCTACTAAATTTTTTTTTTTGCAAAATAATCTTTTTTTAATTGAAGTATAGCTGCTTTACAATACTGTGTTAGTTTCATGTGTACAGCAAAGTGATTTGGTTTTATATATACTTTTTTTCTATTTTTTCTCCATTATAGATTACTACAAGATATTGAACATAGTTCCCTGTGCTATGTGGTAAATCCTTGTTGTTCAGCTACTTTATATATGGCAGTGTGTATCTGTTAGTCCCATACTCCTAATTTACCCCTCCCCCCACTTTCCCTTTGGTAATCATGTTTGTTTTCTATGTCTGTGAGTCTGCTTCTGCTTCGTAAATAAGTTCATTCGTATTATTTTTTTAGATTCCACATATGTAATATCATGTAACATTTGTCTTTGTCTGACTTACTTCACTTAGCATGATAATCTCTAGGTCCATCCATGTTGTTCCAAATGGCATTATCTCATTCTTTTTTATGGCTGAGTAATATTCCACTGTGTATATATACCACATCTCCTTTATCCATTCATCTGTCGATGGACACATAAGTTTGCATCCATGTCTTGGACTATTATAAATAGTGCTGCTATGAACATTGGGGTGTACGTATCTTTTCAAATTAGACTTTTCATCTTTTCTGGATATATGCCCGGGATGGGATTACTAGATCATACGGTAACTCTATTTTTAGTTTTACTAAAATTTTTTAAATGACATGTGTGGCTAGCATTATATTTCAGTTGGACAGGATTGCTACATATTAAGAGTTCAACAATATTTTCATCCTTTTGCTAACTTTCCTGAAATAATATTGGGGCCTGAGGGGAGGAATAGGAAATACCAGGATTAACGGAAGTTTTCCTCAGATAATTTTATTAATATTATGAATATAGTATCAATTCATAATGGAAACATTTTAAGAACTAATCTTATTACAAACTAACCAATTTCTGGACTACTGAAAGGACTGAATTTCTCACTATTTGGCATTTAGTAAATAGGTCCACTGCTTTGTTATTGTTTTAAAATAGTATGGGGAAGCAAATAGCCTCAAGAGCCTTATATCTGTTAACAGCCTGTATCAGTCATTCCTTTTGATATTCTGTATTTTCTGATGTTTTGACATCTGGGGCCTTGCTAATCTTGGAAAGACTGCCCCTCCCACTGCTAGCTAATTCCCAGAAAGAGCAAACAACTGACCCAGGAGCATGCCATTCTTATGCAAACTAATCAATTTAGAAGCCATCTAGCCCAACCTCTTTCTTGGGGTCTTACACTCTGGGACACTATCCTCTTTCTGTAATCACACCAAGGCCAGGTATCAGGGAAGAAGGGGCAGCCCCTACACCCCAGAGCCCACAGAAATTATTTCAACTCACCAGTCCTAAACTTGCTTACCCTGCCTCTCCAGTTCCTTCTCTAGAAAACCACAATAAAGGTTCTGGCCCGTGTTTTCCCCTCACCTCCCTCTGCCTCCTGACCAACCCTAGAACTTCCCAATGGGACCCCAAGTTGTGTGGTGTGCCCTCTTCTCTTGGGAACTGTAACAAACTATCCTTTCAATGGCAGTCGTCTCCTGATCTGTTAACCTCACCATACACGAATAATAATAAAACCTACATGTTCAAATACAGTCCCATGTCAAATTTCTGCTGTAAGTAGAAACTATTCCTAATTGTGATAGTGTGGATAGACATGATATAGTCTTGCTTTTGAGTTACTCATGCCAGAAGGTACATTGCCTTAGATTGTGGTTGGTCTTATAAAGTTAATTTTCATTCTAGATTGTGAGCTTTTGGAAAATTTGAGCCATCTCTTACACGTCTCCATATACCCTCAATTCCTCACTATACAAAGTACCCTGCATATTACAGGTTCAAATGTATAAGACTAACTATAAGCTAGTTAGCCAAACAAATGATAAAACTATTAATTTCTTTGACATAATTTCTTTTCATCCTGGCTCCCTCACTTACTGAAATAAATAAATAAACAAGCAAACAAATAAATAAATGACAAATAAACTCAAGATTAGACCATAGGCAATTATCCAAATTAACCTTGAGTTGAACAACCAAAAAATTGCTATGATTATTTTTTCTGCAACATCTTCACTCTTTATAAAAACAAAAACAAAACAAAAAAACCTTTATGTGCCTAATATAGTCTGTTTCAACTACCCAATTTGTGCAACACAATAAAAATTGAACTGTGCTCTGACAAGTCAAATCACATATGAAAACACACCACCATGTTACTGAATATCCTAAAATCCCTAGATTCCCAATTTATAGATATTCTATTCAATTATGTTTTATGATGCATAATTAATACATCTTATAACTATGATTATTAACCCTTTTGAGTGTCACAGAGCCTTTGGAGAATGGAATTTTAAATGACAGAATTTTCACAATAGGGAAAAATGCACAAATGCACATAAAACATAACGTTAGGACTGTATAATTTTGGTGGGCTCACACACATTGTGAAGCCCATTCATGCACTCCTAGGAGTCAATGCTCCCAGTTTAAAAATGCTTGTCTTAAAGGTAGGGCAAGTTAACTATATGTCCAATAATTATTGTGGAAAAAAAAAGCATTTTCTAGTTATAACTTAGTATCTAAGTAGTGGACTGGACATCCATTAAAGCATCTAGAAAGAATAAACCTCTGAATTTTTTTCTGCCAAATTTTTCCTTATAAAGAGAGATATGCCCACCTCCTTATATACGAATTGTATATTATATATTGCAACACCAAGATAATAGCTATAAATGTTTTTAAAATATACAAAAGTATAGGCATTTCCGTGATAGACAAAGGCACACACACATCTATTTCCATAATAGATACAGATGCACTCACATGCTGATACACACGCACGTGCACGCGTGCACACACACACACACACCCCTTAATCCAGAGCCACGTATATAAATATTTCAATAGAATCTTCTACCATTGTAAAAGCTTTAAATCACAAACACATAAAATGATAAAATGAGAATAAAAGAATTTTTAGCACGGGTTATTTCCAACACATCAAATTTTTTTAGTCAAAATAAACTAGAGTTATAGTCCCAAAGTGGAACTTAATATAAATCGTATCACTTATTTCAAAAACAATTCCTCAATTCTGACTTAGAAAATTTAAATTTGAGCTTATAGAGAAGCTAATGAAACAAATATCTAAACTCAAAGAAAGTAAAATCTACTTTACTTTCTTAGCCATATATGTTATATTTAACACATGCGTACATATATACACATACACGGTAATATATACACAGGGAACTGCAGACTCCAAATTCACAAAATGACCAGATTACCAGATTCTGAGATTGTAATCAGAAAATACCACCTTATGTACTTGAGACAAAACGTCAGTATACAATGGATTAGAATGGTCATATGAAAGAGTGGTACACTTCACTTGGTAATGTAAAGGGCAAAACTCTTCTAGAAATGGTAAGGAAAGAATCAAAGATGTAAATAAAATATATTTAAACAGAGGCTTTCATTAGAGCATTATCTATATTACTGAAATTTTGGGAAGAATCTAAATGTCCACCAATAGGATGTAGTAAATTATGATATCTCCATATGGTAGAATAATATTCATCAATTAAAATACAAATACAGAAGAATATTTATTACCATAGGAAAACATACTATTCATAATATAATTAAAAATCTGGTGCATAAAATGCTATTTCAACATATTACCATTTTTGTAAGAAAAACAATATGTTAACAAAATATTTCAATTTTTATAATGGTTCAGATTTTTTAAAATTTTTAGTTTATTGTGTTCCTGTGTTCTTGCATCATACTTAGGTTTTCATTTTAATGGGGAAAAAACCCCAATATATGGTGTTTTTAAATGCAATTGCATACTAAGAAATCATTTTTTCTAATGAGAATAAGGCATATTTCTTAAATTTAAAGAATAAGTTTTTTTCTTAAATGGCATCAAAATATCTAAAATTGAACTACTGTTAAGGTAACCTATGATATAGTAATATCCAATTTGTCCAGAAAATGTTTCATGACAGAAATATGGTAGTTTGTGTAAAGCTGGAGAGCCAGATGACCATTTTATAAGTGATTCTCCAGGGCTGTGCAAAAGACAGACAGTCTAAGAGGTCTGTGTAATTCAGGCAATAGGAAGGTTCACAGTGCTGGAGGAAGGTCATCAGCCTCTACATCAGCCCATCCAGATTAAATGTCCTGCAAAATGACACAAGTCTCTTTGCTCACCAAGCACACTTTTGATTAATCATTTGATTGCCTTAGTATCGTGATGAAAGAAAGCATGGGCCCAGGAGATAGGAGGATGATGATGGTTCTTGGGATAACACTACACTTCCATAGCACCCCTACAGATCCCTATTATTAATTAAAAGCTGGTATGCATTTATAAATCATTTTCTTGTAAATTTTTTTTATTTTTGTTTTGTTTTGGGTACCATATAACCATTCTGTGTACTCTGATTTTCCCTAAGTGAACAGGAAAAGAAAAATGAGTTTCTAAACCCGAGAAATTAACCACCTGGGTGTCATTACCAAGCTGTTACACATGCCAGTAATTTTAACCTGGAAAGCCAGCCTCCTGGCTTCTTTACCAATGCCCCTAAACATGTCAGCTGAAACAAAGGAGGCAGCTCAATTTATAAATCCCTGATATCTTAGCATTTTTTCCAAAGCCAAATTATCCTGCTTGCCTCTTGGTTTGACTGATGACAAGAACTGTAAATGTAAATATTATATAGATCCAGCTAAAATGAAATTTTATAAAATTGTGGTTAGATAAAAATATACAGAGGATATTTCTTCAGGCTTCATGTGTGTCTCTTGGGTGCTATGCTATATGGGAGAGCAGGTGTCAACCTGTGACAGAGGCATTCCCCTGTGACATGCGCTTATGAACTTCTTTATCCCTGTTGAAGAGACAACCAAGACTATTAATGCTTCAGTTGAGATAGTATATATGTTTTGGATTCAATTTATAACATATTAAAGAGATCTTAGAGAACTGTTCTGGGTCCTAGAACTGCCACATCTTCTCTTGATAATTAAGAAGCCTCACTCCCACCTCCACATCCAATGTTGGAAAAGGAACACCGTTAAGAAGCTAGCCTTGTTCTGATGGTTAGCAGCTGGGGGGAGCAGGGGTGGTTCTTTATTAAGTGCTGTTATGCAGCTACTAGTAAGGACTTTGAAAATTCCACCTTGATCAGATGATACTCTTGCTCAGATTCATATCTATCTTCCCACTAAAATCAAGCCATTCAACTGAAAATCAACACAACCTGAACAATTGCACCCTTTACTGCTCTTCTCCTTCTATGCTTCTATTCCTCCAGCCTGTCCTCCACACTGCCAATAGCATCTTTTTTATCACACACATGGAACATGTCCCTACACTTAGATTTTTTAACGGTTTTCCCACTGACTACAGTATACAATCTAAATTCCTTACCACAGTATATAAAACTTCTCAAAATGTGGCCCCAGTTATACACATACAGAATCCTCCTAATCACCCTAATACCCCCCCCCCACACACACACACAAATGCACACACAGGCACGCATGTCTCTAGCTTATAGACCAACATCTCCACAGTTCCAGTACCACAGTGCTTTTCTGTTTCCATGCCATCACCAATTGTTTCCTCTCCATCCCTTCCCATTTATTTGCCTAGCACGCTCATAATCATTCTTCAACTCAAACTCTCTCTCCATTCACTCCTCTGACTTCAGGAAGATTTAGATGCAATTTTTCTTATTTATCCTGTGACTTGATATAGAATCAATGAAAGCAGCTTCCATAGTATTTTATAGTTGTTTTCATGTTAACCTGCTAAATCCTTCTCAAGTGTGGTTCTTGGACCAGCAGGATCAACATCACCTAGAAACCTGTTAGAAATGCAAATTTCCAGGATCCACCTCCAGATCCACTGAATCAGAGACTCTGACAGAGGGCTCAGCAATCTGTTTCAACAAGATCTCCAGGTGGTCATTAAAGTTGGAGAACCCCTGCTCTAGGCAATACATCAGGGACTGAAGTTAAGAAACACATAATAGAAGCTCAACTAATTGTGACTTAACCCAGTAGGGGGTTTATTTTTGTTACATAAGATCAAGTATGGAGATAGGCACCCCGAGGTAGCTCAAGGAAGTTATTAAGGACCTAAGTTCTATGTAGCTTCCTGACCCACAATTCTTAACATGTAGTGTTCATCTTCAGATGTACAAAATGACTGCTTGCAAAGTGACTCTTTTATTTTTATCAATGAAACTATAAATTTTCCCAAAAGCCAACTTATTAGGTTCCACTTACATCATAAAACTATGCCACATAGCTATAACCAACTGCAAAGATTCTTGAAAACCGCGATTTTCTGTGGTTTTACCTAAGCTGGATACTATGTTGACTTTTGCAAAAACAAGGCTCTGATAGTAAGAGAGTTTGGGTAGGCAACTACCATGTTTTCCTCAATCTGGAATAAATTCTTTCTATGATATGACAACAAGAAAACAAAGAGACAGCTCATTTAAGAATGTGTTCCCAATTTTTGCTTTCCTTAGGAGAACTTTAATCACTGTTTGCTCATTAACTTTATTACTTAGGTTAAACTCAATGAAGTTGCTGATGTCTGACCTTTTTTAATTTACAAAAATGACAATTTTTATAAGATTCTGCTAAATATAAACACTTCACTTTGGAGTTGTATATTTAGCTATTAGTGCATTTATACACTACACTAATCAAAGACATTTTAAAATTGTTTGTTTAATCAAGGGAGAGAAAATGAATCCTCAACCATACACACAAGTTTGAAGTCTATGATTTGAAATCCTTGGGCGATAAGAATCACAATGTACAATGCTACATGTTATATCCTTCTGGGAAACTAGTCTAGAAAAGGTGATGAATCTATGCAAACTATACTGCCCAGAAGACAACTCAATGCACATGCTGACTTTTGGTCAGTCAGTAGTACACTTATCTTCAAACATGAAACTTTATTCTTAATACTCGGGGCACCAAAATCAAAATTTGGCTTGTACCAATCAGCATGATTTTGAAGAAAAGCATTTCCTAAAGTGTTTTTTGTTGTCATCAGAATGCCATGTAGAATGACAATTCCAATTTGTTTGAAAGTTAGACAAGGAATTATTCATGGAACTATTCTGGCACTAGATCTGTATGTACAGCCTGTTTTACAAAGTAACACCTCAGATTTTCAGCACAGTCAGGTTTTTGCTATGCATAATGCAGTGGTAACTTATAGTCAATTGTTATGTCTTCATTATCCCTGATTCTATATGTGGCCTTTAGTATTAATTATTTGTAAAGTGTATTCCTTTATAACTCCCCACATAGAGATGGAGGAAGTAACACTTTTATGGAGGAATTTGATTGAATTTTTTTTTTTAAGTGGAGAGGAAATAATCACACATCTCCTAAGTGGAATGATTGCTAACATTTATTTTAAGAACTGTGTATTTTCTTTCCTGTACATCTGTGCTCAACATTTGGACTAAGAGTACTTTCAGGGTTAGAATTTGGATCAACTCAGGAAATCACTAGTTGAGTAAATGGGTCACTGTAGTGAAATCACTTGGAAAATGCCTTAGATTTCAGGAATCTCTGAGTAAAGTTTAGAAGGTTTTCTCAGTGGTGGATCATTGTGGCCTGACTGTAAGAAATACAACTTTGAAAAGGAGGATTCTAAAATAAATTCTAAATGAATCCAATGTAAAAATAAAAACATAAAAAGACTAAAGAAAATATGAGTGAACATTTATCTCAAGGTGAGTGATGACTTTCTAAATATGAAATGGCGTTCGTTACATGAATTAATTAATGGAATTAATTAATATGGATGCAATTCCTCACTGGCTGTTGGCCATACGCTTCCCTCAGTTTCCTGTCACATGGCATGCACATGGCTTCCCCAGAGTGAGTAAGCAAGGAGAATGAGCAAGATAGGCTTTGCAAAACCTAAGTCACAGTCCTCTGTAATCCAATTTCAGAAATGGCATCCAACCACTTTTTATGGATTCTATGGGTCAGAAGTAAGTCACTAGGTCCAGAATATTCAAGGAGAGACAATTTCACAAGGGCCTGAATCCCCAACAGTAGGTATCATTGGGAGCCATCTTGGAGACTTCCTACCACAGATCCCAAATTGGTATCTGTTTATTAGTACTTAAAATCATTCTTTTAATGATCTCAAAAAACTCACTTGTAAACGCAGTATTCTTCCCCATTTTAAAAATTCACAGCTACAATTGTCCATCTCCAACCATTAATCCAATGAACAATCCAGTTGCAAAATATTCTATTGAATAGGGATCATTAAAATATTCACGTCATACTTAACTTTCAGTTTTTCAATGTATTGCATGAAGTGGCATTCATCATATTTAACATGATGTTTAGGTTTATTTGTATTTTCCAGTACCCAAATTCCATAAAATAATTGGATACTTTCTTATATGACTTCTGCTATAGTGTCTCCTGCTTTCTTTCATCCTGTGGTCATAGAACTAAATGATTCACGATTTGATCAAACTTTTTACATATTGTGAAGCTTTTCTAAATATGTATTAAAGAGTATAGGTTATGTTATGTGAGTTTCAGAATGGTTTTCAGGCAAGCATTTGAAAATCACCCACTGGGTGCTTCAGGCTAAATTTTAACAGTTCACTTCCTTGACCTTCAAAGGCAGCTCCCTTAACTTTCAGCCGCAGCTTTCCTAACATCCACTCCCCAATCACTTCCAAAAGCCCTATAATCCATAAACCCAAACCAGAATATATAGACTGGTTTCTTAACTGACCTCTCACTGAAGCAACATGTGCTATACTTCTCTCTGCAATCCCAGAGGACCGCCTGGAAGCAAACTGTAGCATGACACCCTCATCAACACATTTACTCTTTTCTTTGCCCCAAAAGTTTTCTGCCCCTGAAATAATCAGGATAACAATGCTCTACCACTGTATATACTTTTAAATTTCAGATATCTCTTATTTGATCCCCTGTGAATTATTATTTCCATTTTACGAATAGAAGAATTGAGGTCCCAAGAGATTACATGAATGATCAAAATTTCATCATTAATAAGTAAAAGGATAAGAACTGGAACTCAGGTCTGCTCACACTAAATCCAGGGTTCTTCCTTCCATACCACATCAAATACTATAGAGACATACATATATAAGGTATGCTCAATAATGCTTTCAAGTGATGACAATTATGGGCCCATACATCAAGGATGAAGAACAAATTCCTTACCATGGACATACGAAGCCCCTCAAAAATCTGGCTCCTACCTATCTCTCCAGCCTCTTGCCAGTCTCTCTTCCCACCCCATCCTCTTAAATTCTAACCTCACAGAACTGCTTTTAAGTCACACTTCCATGCCTTCACTTCCTCTGCTATCTCTGCCTCTAGTCCCTTACCCCTTGCTTCCTACTTCTACCCTCCCACCATGATCCTTTCAAGAGCATCTACTCTTGTTCATGACTCAATGTAGAGATTGTCACCATGATGACCTTCTGTCTTCCTCTTTCCCACTTCTACCCCTTTTGTATCCACACAGTATCATATATTTACACACATTTACATACATATTTATAGCACCTATAATGTTTAAATTGCATTTAGTTGATGATTTTGACTATATATTTACTATAATTTACAATTAACAGAGCACTTTCATATGTTATTACAATTAATCTTCAGTGGATGTTGACACCACGTTTATGAGCAAAGACTGAATTATAATTAATCTTTCTATTCTCAGTTCCCAGTATTATGACTAGAATAAAGTACATTTTCAATGAATATTTGTTGACCAAATAAGGGATAAAGCTAGATATAAAATAGCTACCTGGTGCATTTGGGGAACAAAAAGATGTCATGTAAAAAAGCAACATAATCACCAACATTAATAACCTGGAAACTTTATTCACCATGCTGAGTAAAGCAATTGCCCCACTTTATTCACCTGGAAAGCACCTCATGTGTCAAGGAGGGAAGAAATAGATTCAGATATAAGGAGTAAGGGCTATTTATTTAATTAAAAGAATGATGTTTAAACAGGACTAATTTTTCTGCCAGAATTGACAACAACTTTGGCTATTTATAAGCACAGTTTTATAAAGTAAAGCACATTAAACCCTGAGCCTTGAAACTTGAATTCTCCCTGCTTTGCCACTAATAATTAGCTAAGTGAAATTGAAGAACTCATTTAACCCCTCTGGCTTCAATTTTCTCTTATAAAACAAAGAGGTAAGACCAGATTATTTCTAAAATTATTTGCAGTTCTCAAAGACCTCATACATTTTTACATCTTCATCTTTTGATTAACATGATCATGTAAAATCACTTTTGCCTACCACTTAGTGAGAATCACCAGCAAGGCACAGGATCTATAGTGGTCCTGGGGCCCAGTAGCTTATAGAATCCTATTTTTCTATTCAGCTTTCCGGGAACAGGTCACATTTGAATATAAATCTATTGTGTGTGATTTAAAGCTATTTCCTTAGTTTTGGTTCTCGAAAAATAATCTCTGGAAAATTGCAGTTGGTAAGAGTGGCATCTACTTTTTTTTTTTTTTTTTTTTTTTTTTTTTTTGCGGTACACGGGCCTCTCACTGTTGCGGCCTCTCCCGTTTCGGAGCACAGGCTCCGGACGCGCCGCTCCGCGGCATGTGGGATCTTCCCGGACCGGGGCATGAACCCATGTCCCCTGCATCGGCAGGCAGACTCTCAACCACCGCGCCACCAGGGAAGCCCGAGTGGCATCTATTTTTATCCTTTGTATTTTATTTTATGAGAAACTTTCTCAGGCAAGCACAGTCACACACTGTAACGGTGACTATTTACAAGTATCATAAAGTTGCTGAGTGCCTAGGATGTATAAAGCCCTAATCCTGGGTCTTTCAGGGAATCAAAGGAGTACAACAATTTCTGCTCTCATGGAACATGAATCTCTTTCACTGTGCCTTTTGATTCTAATTTGCACATTAAAATTAGCCAAACCATAATCCACATACATCGTTAAGATTGAAATGATTGGGGTTAGTAATATCTTGAGAATAACACACATATGCAAGTAACAACCATCTGGTATTGTAATTGCCTGATTTGTGTGTTTTGTGTTGTATTTCTCCCTCAGTAGAATGTATACTACAGACAGTAAACAGAATTTGAAGCCATGGGAAGAGTTACGAATGTCTAGGAGTGTGTGTATGTAGAGGAAGGAGAGGAAAAAAGAGAGAGAGAC
This sequence comes from Lipotes vexillifer, assembly GCF_000442215.2. NCBI lineage: Eukaryota > Metazoa > Chordata > Mammalia > Artiodactyla > Lipotidae > Lipotes > Lipotes vexillifer. Next base: position 1,235,007 of record NW_006794958.1, on the reverse strand, counting down.
CAAGAGAAGCCATTCTGGAATCCTGAGACTCAGGAAGTAACCTCCGTTAGAGGAAACTGTGAAGGTGCCTGAGAAGGAATATTCAAAGAGGAAGAGAGAAAAGCAAGACAGATTGGTAGCATGGAAGCCATGGAAGAAAAAATTTTAATGATGGTGGCTAGTCAAAGGAATGAAAAGGAGAAAAGGAATGAAAATACTTCAAATGGACTATCTGATTAAAAATTCACCAGTGCCCCTGAGAAGAACTCTCTGTCTCAGGAATGAATCAAACCTCAAATTACAGTGGGTTGAAGTTTAAATTAATGGCAAGCAAATGGAAACAAAAATGTTGGATAGTTGGTCAAGAAGTTTAATGATAAAGGTAAACAAAGCTGAGCTTCAAGTTGGATGAAGGTATTTGGGGGGAAGTAAAATTAACATTTTAGGAGGGAGAAACTTTAGCTTTATTTTTTAAATGAGGTAAAGAAACTAATAAAAACTAAAGCTATAAGAAAGAGGAAATATTTACTGGAATAAAGCTTGGAAAAGAGAGAGAACTCCCCTCTAGTAGGGATGTCTGAATCTGTAAGTGCATTTAGAGATGGAAAGAAGGCAAGATGGAGGGCTCATAATTACTATTTGCTCAGTTGAGAAAGGTGGCTGGTACTGAGAATAAGGAACCAGTTCTGAATTAGGAAATTTCAAAAGTGATAAAGGTTTAGAGCAGCTTCTGTGAGAGTGGAAAAGGGAAAGGAATAAAGGTGAATAGAAAAAGGGAGCAACATACCACCATTATGAATGTATACCACACCTTATGTTTTATAATACATTGTAAAGTCAAAAGTATGTGTACAGTTTTGAAAAGTGGTAATTTATATCACTTAAAAATAGTGACCAGGGCTTCCCTGGTGGCGCAGTGGTTGAGAGTCCGCCTGCCGATGAAGGGGACACGGGTTCGTGCCCCGGTCCGGGAAGATCCCAGGTGCCGCAGAGCGGCTGGGCCCGTGAGCCATGGCCACTGAGCCTGCGCGTGCTCCGCAACGGGAGAGGCCACGGCAGTGAGAGGCCCGCGTACCACACACACACAAAAAAATAGTGACCAATTACTATTAAAAATAGTAACCAATTAATAGTAACCAATAAGTAACCAACTGAGAGCTGTGGGTCAGTTGAAAAAGATGCAGATTAGGTTATTGGGAGTTTAAGGAAAGTTACACAACATAACGCAGACAATAAGTTGTGGCATCTTTGAAAGTTCTTAGTTCCCAGTGAGAGCAGTCAGTCTAGAGGCAGATGAGAGACTTGCCCTCTGTGCTACCCCAGGGAGAAGAGCTGGGTCTGAGAACGAAAAGAGCACTGGCTGAGATTAAGGGTTTTGACATTTAGGAAAGCATGCTTCAGGTTTTCTTCAGATATTGCAAGCACCATAGACAAGAAAGAGTCCAAGGAGGACACCAGAAAATACCCTTTACATGACTGGTTTCTTCAGCAAGAAATTCCATAATGTTGTCCAGGTGATTAGCTTTAGGAGGTCATTTTAATAGGCCCACCAATTGTAAACAAATTATTTTGGAGTGCTGCTTTAAATCATGTTTTGGTAAAAAATTTGCTTTTCAAGTGTACCATGTTTGACTTTAGGAGAATATTTTGCTTCAGGATGATATAATAAATGCCACTGTTGGGTTTGCTGCTTGAAATGCACACCTCAAAAAAAAGGATTTGAATTAGGTCAATTGATCGTTAGAAGGTACATTTACTGTATATAAAATTGAGTAGCGGGCTTCCCTGGTGGCGCAGTGGTTGGGAGTCCGCCTGCCGATGCAGGGGACGCGGGTTCGTGCCCCGGTCCGGGAAGATCCCATGTGCCATGGAGCTGCTGGGCCCGTGAGCCATGGCCGCTGGGCCTGTGCATCCGGAGCCTGTGCTCCGCAACGGGAGAGGCCGCAACAGTGAGAGGCCCGCGTACCGCAAAAAAAAAAAAAAAAAAATTGAGTAGCTTCCTTTGTAACCTATGACATAGCCTCCAGCACCGTGTGAAAAGGTATCTGTTACTACGATAAAAACCTCAGCTACCACAATAAAAGCTCTGATGGAAATAGGCTTGGTCTTCTAGTCACAGGGGTCTGTCACTGAAGAGCTGCAGTCCAAGGATCCCACCACTGCTCAAGAGGAAAGCAAATAACTAGCATCTCTGAGCCTCAGACTCCCAGGATCATCACTCTCTCTTCCTGCCTGCTTCACAGACATCAATCAGGAAGTTGAAATGTGTGGGGTTTTTTTTTAAAGAAAAATTAAGATTGCCAAAAACATTTGAAAAAATTCAGAAAAATTCAGTCTGACTAGAAATAATGGAAAATCTACTTATAAAAATGCAGTAGTAGGCACTTCCCTGGTGGTATAGTGGCTAAGAATCCACCTGACAATACAGGGGACACAGGTTCGAGCCCTAGTTCGGGAAGATCCCACATGCCGCAGAGCAACTAAGCCCTTGTGCCACAACTCCTGGCCTATGCCTATGCTCTAGAGCCCATGAGCCACAACTACTGAGCCTGTGTGCCACAACTACTGAAGCCTGCATGCCTAGAGCCCACGCTCCACAACAAGAGAAGCCACCACAATGAAAAGCCCACATGCTGCAAGGAAGAGTAGCCCCCGCTCACCGCAACTAGAGAAAGCCCACGCAGCAACGAAGACCCAAAGCAGCCAAAAATAAGTAAATAAGTAAATAAAATAAATAAAATTTTTTGTTTGTTTTGGTTTTGTTTTTTTTTGCAGTACGCGGGCCTCTCACTGTTGTGGCCTCTCCCGTTGTGGAGCACAGGCTCTGGACGCGCAGGCTCAGCGGCCATGGCTCATGGGCCCAGCCGCCCCGCGGCATGTGGGATCTTCCCAGACCGGGGCATGAACCTGTGTCCCCTGCATGGGCAGGTGGACTCTCAACCACTGCGCCACCAGGGAAGCCCAATAAATTTATTTTTTTTTAATGTAGTAGTATGTTCTGCCTATAACAATAACACAGATTCAAAAATAGGAATAAAACCAATATTGGTGAGTGTCAGTGAAATGAAGTCTCTTTCAAAGTGGGTAGGAGTGTAAATTCATACTTTCATTGAAAAAAATGAAAGTGTGTATCAAGAGCCTAAAATTACTATAGATATTAACTCATGAATCTCACTTTTAGACATTTATAATAAGGGCAAGATAATAGATGTGCATAAGAATGTGTCAAGGAGACAGTTCACCATAGAGATGTTTGTAATAGAAAAAAATATATGAAAAACCTGAATATTCAACCACAGTGGTATTGTTCTACAAATTTTGATATGTCTGTGTAATTGGCATATTATATAACTATTTAACATTATTATGTTTTTTTTCCCAAAAATATCTAATATCCTAAAAATTTCCAAGTTAGAAATTTACAACAGCTAGGCAGGAAATCCTTCAAAGTGTTTGCATTAAGGTTTGGGGTTTTTTTGTTGGGGTGGTGGGCAGATAGTGTATGTAAAAATTGCTAAGCAAAAAGAAGCTTTTCCTCATGCTCAGCCCCCTGGTGATATAAGGTACGTGTTGTCTGACTAGAAAACGATATTCTGCCCAACTTTTAATAGACCTCAAAGGCCTCTTTACTTTGTTGAATTTGTCTTGGTTTCTTTTCTCAGAGGATTAGAAATAAGATTGTGTTGGCACACTGTAAATAGAGACATCTTTTATAAGCAGAAATTTACATGAACTAAACTCATAAGACTATGATATAAATCCGAATTCAAATTTATTAATTCACAACAAGAAATAAATGTCACAGAAACCAGAATACTTGTAAGCCCATGTGACAGGGCATATCTAGATGAGAAGCTGGATGATAGGTTGTTGGGTAAGTCTGGAATCTGAAGAAGGAATTCGATGAATAAAATGTTTAATGGTATTAAGGGAAAACATCTTGTTGCAAGATTCTAACCAAAAGGATGATCTTTCCAATAGGACCACAATATTCAACTACAGCTCCCTTCCTTGATCTCTAAGCCAAAATTGGCCTTGCTGTGTCAGTGTGACTGAGAGGGAGATTCCTATGCCCTAGATGAGGGGGTCTTCATACAGGGCATAGTCTTAAAGAATGTGGATGAAACAAAGAGAGCTTTCATGCAGGCTCTCAAGACCCAGTAGGCAAGAAAAGGATGCCTAGCTGAAGAGGAGAGATACAGTTCATCATCACTACAGAAAGGGTCTGGCATACATAGACAGCTGAGTCTGGAGGGCGGATTTATCCCCCACCATGGTCCACCAATCCTCGAGGAAGCTGAGTTCTGTGTCTGGCAAAAGCAGTAGCAGCACTTGCATTAACCACTCTCAGCCTGCTGCCAAGAGGCCACAAGGCAGGATGTGCTCTGTTTGAGGCTTTCAGCCGTCCTGAAGAGACAGACTTCGCACTTGGCCGGCTGGCTGGAGTCCTCTCTGACTGTGCGGCCAGCCAAACAGAGGCAGGCAGTCGAATCACAGTGAGCACAGCCAGGTGCTTACATCCAGCTGCCCAGGCTTTCGACTAAACCATGTACTATTGCCAATATTGGACCATTTTGACCTACAAAAATGGCAATGTCATATGGTTGAACTTTTATATCCAAGCTGGCCATAAAATCAAAGACTCCCCATCCCCAAAATAAGACAGCAATTCCTTTAAAAAATAACCTAGTACAACTCAAATCCAATTTAGATTTTAAGCCTAGCAAAGAAAACTAAATCCCAACTACTCTACGAGGAAGTTAATCTCCCACTACAAGCTTGAGCTACTTTAGAGGACTATCTGGTAACCAACAAAAAGAAGGAAAATAAAAAAGAGATTTTTCTCTTCAGACATAAGCTCCAGGGCACTTGTTCCAGGGACACCTACCAAAACAGAGGGGAACACTTGACAGTTATCAGACTGAGACTCCCTCCCTCCTGGGAGCCTTTGGTAGGAAATACCAACATTTACACTGTAGTTCTCCTTTCTCTACACATCTATGGCTAACAAAGCCCACAGCTGATTGACACAGTAATGTTTTAGCTATATTAATCCATGCAAAAAGTTACAATATAGTCCTTTTGCCCTGGAACACTATCCTTTGTTTTTGAGAAAAGTTGTATATCTCTACTCTGATGTATTGATTTTGCAGTTGAACAGTGAGAATCTTATTTCCAGGTTCTCAGAAGATTCATCAATGTAGTGTCCTTGTCAAGTAATAATAAAAGTAACATATTACTTATTGAGCCCTTACTATGTGCTGAGGACAATTGTAAGTCTTTTCCATGTGTTAACTTATTCAGTCTCCTTCTTAGCATCTCAGCTGGGAGAGGCAGGACTCAAACCCAGGAAGTCTGCTTTTAGACTTCCTTAATCACCAGTGGTTAACTTTTCTTAATCACCCTTATACTAATATATAAAAGAAGGAAGCAACAGTAACAACAGAAAGTCTCTGAATTTAGTTTTTTTCTATAATGTATTTAATTTATATAAGCAGGAAAAATTATTTTTAAAGGTTAACCTTTTTATTGCTTGCTTATTATGTCTCTCCTTACTCCAGTGAAAGCTCTTTGTGGGCAGGCTTTGGCCACTGTTATTTCTCTGGTTCTGGAACAGACATAAGAAGCATTCATTGAATACAATTACCATGCTTCTGTCTATATTTTCCATCTTATACCTTTTCAGAAAAAAAAAGAAAGGTCAAGGTCGTGATGTGTACAGTAAATTATATGGTCAATCTATTCATAAATATTTGTTGAATGAATAAATTATCTGAAAAACAGCTTTGACATTTCCAATTCTCATATACGTACATGGTTTGTACCACCTCCCCGAATACCACCAATTCCAAGGGCACTATATAAATATTGATAGAAATCAGTGCCTATAAAGGAAGGCAAAATGCAGTTGAAGAGTAGGACCCCGTAACAACTCCAACTCAGTGGGACAGAGTTCACAAAGAGGAAGCCAAAAATTTCTGCCTTCTCCCCATTCTTTGATGAGTCCTTTGATGCTGCCTGAAGAATGTCTATTCCCTGGAAGTCAGCATCTCATCAGACCTCAAGGGTAGAGAAATGTGGCTGCCACATACTACAAGATCAGCTGTGGTTGGCAGGATCTCATAAAATGAGGAAAGCAGTTTATTAAATAAGAAAAATGCACAACAAAGTGTGTTGTTCACATGGGATTACAGGCAAAGAGGAGAGAGAATTTTAAATGCTCTGGTGGGTAAAATAAGGAAAAGAGTCTGAATGGCTATCAACGTAACTGAGATGAGGAAGAAGATCCAGTTACATCCATTTGCCAATAAGTTATGGTAGTAGTTGAATTCAGTGAGGTGAAGTTCTCCACAAAGATTAAAATGGACATGAACTTTCCAGGTTACAAGTCAGGTAAGAGAGCCCCTTCACCCATGTTATTATTATTAGAAAATCTCCATGAAAATGAAAGAAACAGTAATCAGGGATACAACTGCTTGGGTTTTAGCCAGCTGAACCTACAGAAAATGTTTGGAAAGAAATTTGGAAATATTTAAGAGACAGTGTGATATCAGAGGAAATGGTTTGGGGGGATTGTACACAATCTAATGAAACTTCATGCAGGGAATTCTTAAATGATCCAGATTCAAACCTGTTATTTCACTCACTGATTTCACCAGTTAAAGTAAATAAATGTATTATGTGGTCAAGACCACATAGTTGGAAATCCTGGGACTGGTAAAGCTCATTCTCCTGTTCTGGTGGCTTTGGTTATTGGCTAAAAAAACCGAAGAAAACTAGAACAGCCTGATGCCTTGATCCTGTCTCTGAATGTTATCATCAAGAAAAGTGCAGCTAGCCAAAAAGTTTACAAACAGGGTTTAGCAAACTATAACCTATAGGCCAAATCAGTCCTGCCCCTTGTGTTTTATAAATAAAAGTTTTATTGAAACACAGTCACTCCATTTGTTTACATGTTACCTGCTCAGCTTTCACACCTAGAGGGCAGAATTGAGTAGTTGAGACAGAAAGAGGGTGTACTATGGTCCACAAAACTAAAAATATTTACTATCTGGCCTTTTATAGAAAAACTTTTCTGACCTCCTAGAGATAGAGAGGACAGGGGATTTATTATTGAGGTTTTATAAAAGAAAAGCCTGTCATCACATATTCAAGGGATTCTCTTTCCAATGTGTGAGTCACTTTTTGGTGATATGGTGAATATTTGGAGAGATATTTTTAATCTTTCAGGACTCTAGACCCAGGCACCATCCTTTCTCATGTATGGAATGTGGTAAGCTAATGATCTGAAAGAGTCACTCTGCCTAATAATCATTTGAGAAAATCTAACTCATCTCAGAATAAAGTTCCATAAAGTATGGTGATTACTCTGTTTAGTATTCCATCAAACTGTTGAATTTTATAAGACTCTCATAAAACTTTAATGTACTTCTGATGCTGTAATCAGATGAACAAAGCTATATATTAACATAAAACACTTCTGATTGTATGACATATTAAGATTTTTAAAACATATGTTCAATCTACAATCTGAAAGCAACAGGATGGTGTAGAGTTGATGACTGTAGTTAAATCCATTATAAACTACATTATTCTTTTTAAATCTGAATAAAATTTCACTGACAAAAATGGTTTATGCTCAGCCATTAATGTGGACAGGCAGGATGAGTCAACTATAAAGTCACAGTTGTGAGCTGTTTATTAGGTAATTTATATCATGCCATGTTTATCTCGGTTACTCATCAAGACATTTTTACCTCATGAAATGGTATTTCATTTTCCTTTATTTGAATGAAAATATATACAGATTTACAGTTTCACAATTTTTCATTTCCACCATGGGAGAAGAAAGACTTTTTCCTAGATCATTCAGTGTAAATAAAACACTTAGAAATATAAAAATATTTGCATTTTTCACAATAAGGAAAATGTCATTTTTAAATAGGCTACTCAAAGAATAATGAAGAAACAAATAGATTACTTCCTCTATTTAAACGTTCTAGTTTATTCAACTGAATGACAGGAATAAGACCTTGTCTGTACACACTGTGCAGCACATCCAGGGTTTCTATAAAATAGTTTATTAAAGCAACATTCTGAAAGGGATGGGTCTTATAGAGTTTTAGTTTTCTTTGGCTCAACAGAGTCAACTTAAAGAGATGAGAAGAATGTAATCAATATCTATTTTTAACAAAGCCTGGAGGGTTTCTTTAATTGACAAGGTTAAAAGAATTACAAAGGATTCATCAACAATGTCTGAACACTCAGGAGTAAGAACTTACACATTTTTCTCTAAAGCTAATAAGCACAAATTCTTTAAATGTAACACAGTGGGAGGAGGGAAAGACTTAACATAAACTGATGAAAATGTTTCACCCTCTATGACTGAAAGAATAGTCTTGACTCTGGTTGGGTCCAGATTCTGTGGTCCTCTCATTATACTTCCTTTTCTATGAATCCTACATAGGTTTCCTACATCTCTATTTTCTATAGAAAGTTTTTGGTCTTACTTCCCCAAAGCCCAGGTTCTTCAGGGCCGCAGCTTTATCCTCTGCTCTTATGACTGGCTCTTTTGTATTCTGTGGGTGTTTTCTGCTAGAATCAGGAAAAAATGTCATCCTAATTGGCATCTTGGTCTTCCTTGATTTCCTCTACTAGAGAATTTTGTTGAATACTGTGTAATTCAATTATATATTTTTAAGCTTCTAAGATCATGGAGTGGGGAACGTATGCTGTTTAATCATCTCAGACTAAGGAATGTGAGGCCTATATCTGAAACCCAACAGTTCATATATGTTGGATGGAAGAATAAACCTAAACCAGTTTTGAGGGGTTTTTTAGTTTTTTGTTTTTTTATTAAACTCTCTAGTAGGGGGAATGACTTCAAATAAATCAAATAAACTTATTTTTCTAAAATAGATTTTCCAAAGACAACTAGAAGTATATTGTCTTAAAGGGACTCTAAAGAAAAATGCTCCTTTAAGACAGTAGAATTATATTTTTGCTAGTTCTTTTTAGAAAATATATTTCTACTTTTTATTGTAGTGTGAGTCTTGCCATGCCACTGTTTTGTTTTGAATTATCATCTTTCCTCAAATACCTCATTTTAATCTTCCAATTTTTCTTATTTTGATATATTAGAGCCATTACCTCTATTAGTCAGGGGCCCAACAGGCTTAAGTGAGGAGAGTTTAATGAAGTGACTATAGTGGGTTGAATAGTGATCCCCCAAAACATTTCTACCTGGAACCTCAGGGTGTGACTGTATTTGGAATTAGGCTTTTTGCCAATGAAATCAAGGTAAAGATCTCAAGATGAGATCATCCTAGGTCAGGATTGGTTCTAAACTCAATGACAGGTGTTCTTATAAGACACAGAAAAGGAAAAGATACGGAGAGGCACAGAGAAGGCCATGTGAAGACCAAGGCAGAGATTGGAGAGATGGGACCACAAGCCAGGGAACACCAAGGATTTCTGACAGCCACCAGAAGCTAAGAGAAAGAGGTATGGAATAGATTCTGCTCCTATCCCCCAGAGGAAATGAACCCTGCTGATACTTTCATTTTGGACCTTCGGCCATCAAAACCATGAAAAAATTTCTCTTGTTTTAAGCTACCAAGTTTGTATTAATTTGTTATGGCAGGCCTAGGAAATTAGTACAGAGACAATTGACAAGGATTCCACAAGAGTTAAAACAAACTATCAAGGCAGGAAGAAACACCCTGTTTGGTGAAAGAAGAATAGGAAACCATTACCACTCCTAGGCCTAAAAAGTCAAGAGAAAGAGAAGTTACTACAATTCAAGGAAAAGCAGCCACTAACAATTGATGACCTGGAAAGGAAAGAAGGGAAGAAATAACACTGCCCTCACTCTCTTCTAGCCTCTGATTCCTGCCAATACCTCCTGTTGGTCACATCAAGGGAAACGAGAGGGCAAGGTCACAGAGCAGGGTGGGGAAGAGAGAAGAACAGGTTCGGAGAAGCAAATGAAGAATATCTAACACTGTAATATGAACAATATCATAGAATTATCTTTGCAGCAAATATTTCCATCCCATGTTTTTTTCTGAACATGGGTAGGAATGAAAGATATAAAATATAATAGATTTTTATGTTGTCAAGTATCTTAAATTAATGAGAAATAAATTGCCTCTATACATTTCTGTCAAGGCCTACAGACTGATAAAAGAGTATTTAACTACAAATTTAAGGGATTTGGGTTATAAACCAAAAGAAACTGTTTCCTCTACAAACACTAAAAATATATCTTTTACAGAGCATTGACTTTTACAGAACAAATATAAAACTAACATTATGTGCAACTGATATGAAGAAATTTACTTTTATTTAAGTACTTACTATGTTGAAGAAGCATTTAGAGTTGCTTAGAAGTTTGTATAGTTATACATGTTCAAGTTATTTTGACATCTTGATCTTTTTCACTATATGGAAAATCTTTACTGACAATTTAATCTGTGAAAGTGGTGGATGATATGTTCTCCATTATAATCAAGCTATGTTGAGTACCTTTTAAGTTATCAACTCGTAACCCACCTGTTTAGCTGATATGTTGTTTACAATCATTAAAATACCCCAGCATAGTAATGATATTCCCTGTGTCATTAAGTCAATCCAAACGTCACAATCTTTACTTTGTTGTCAAGTCGATAGCTGGGATTGTAGTCACACGTTAAAATATGTCTACCAGAATGGCATTAATTACTCTACTTTGAAACTTTATTTTAGCATTTTTAGTTCAACACAACCAGTGCTTCTACAATCAGCTGATATGACGACTTGAAACAATAAAAAGTATGGGCTAGGCATTTATACCAGTTTTGTTCACAGTGCTTCCTGTTTCTAAGTTTAAAAACTTCCCCAGCAGCACAGAGAGGTTAGAGAGTCAAACCAATAATGTGAGCTGTGAATAAGTGGAGGAGAACTACAAAGAGATTTTCCAGAGATAGCCTCTCAGCTGCAGATCTCTGATGATGCAGAGCTCAGGTGGAGAAAAGGAATATTTTACATTGAGACCTTTGTCAGCCACAATCAGGAATTATGGTCCCTAGACCAATATCAAGAAGGAAGGACTGAAAAGAGAAAAAGAATGAAGATCAATGCTTCCAGCAGAGAACACATTACAGAGACTGCCTTCCTGCCAGACTAGATCTTGAACAGTCTATTCCAAAAAGAAAGAAAAGGCTTTCATCAAGCCAGCAAGAAGAGAAGGCACATCAGTGAGTGTCATTTTTTTGGCTCATTTATCTTAGCTGAAAGATGTTTCAAGTAAGACAGGAAAATCTATTTGAAGGTCTTAAAGTGAGAAAAAAATGAACTGAACTTTGGAAACAGGCAATTAAACAATATAAAAATTGAGCTTTCTTAAAACTTAGCAAGGAATAAATATCCAGCAATAAATTTCTGAATGTGACACAGAATGAATCATAATGAAGACAAAGGGGAGAACTGGACTCATGATCATAGCTGTTCCAGCTGGATACCCCTCCAGGGTCTCCAAGAATCAGGGACTTGTTACCACTCTTGCCCCATGACCTATGTCATGGTTATAGCAATAAGACTCCTCAAGCCAAGAACTAAGGACATAAATAATTATATTTTCAATTTCAACTCAAAATAGATGTTGAAGAGCAGGAGCTCTCTCAATAAGAAAACATGTCATAGTCTCTATTTTCTGTCCCTCAGAGGAAAACTGGCAACATACCAGGGGCCTATGAGTCAATACTCTGTGCAATAAGGCAAAATGTAGAGAAAATGGTATCAAGAAAAAGTAAGCCAGAAGACCACACTGAACACAGAGGGTTTAGGATTCAACAGGAGTACCCTTAATGGACAGATCCAGCCAACACCCTTAATGGCAGAACCAGTCAACTTTAAATATGCTGCATTTCCAAATCAGAGTGTCCTCAGGCAGAAAGACAACTACAAGGCTCAGAGAGAGAGCCAAGAGCTATTCTGGTCTGCAGGATTAGGAAACAGATTTAAGGCACTATTTCATGTCCAGTAGAAATCGGATGCTCATTTTCTATTTTCCTCAATTCTAAGAAGCAACTGAAATCATCTCCAATTTGTTAGATACCAAGTAGTCTCTCTGACTCATTCTATTACATTTTTTGTACCATTTTTGTTTCAGTTATAATGTGAGTCCAAATACTCAAAATTTAACTAATACATAAATCATAAAATCAATTTTATAAGAATATGTAAGACAGTTTAAAGTTGGATTGATAAGATTTGGAAACACTCCTGTAAAGTCAATAGCTAATGATTACACCAAACTTTAAAACCAAATGAACATGAAAATACCAGTTGCTTATTATCCTTTAAAATGGTTCTTTTCCAGAAATTTTGTTCAGTTTGGTTCTGTATAATTAAAATATTATATGTATTAGCCAAGGCCTTCAAATAACCATGAATTTTCTGAATGCCAAACATGTGATTATTTCAGTTTTCAGTGTCTACCTGTATTAGCTTCAAGAAAGAGTATAAAATTATCTTGGGTTTAAACTTATCTTGGTTTTATAACATCATTATTTTTCCTTTTTAAAATATTTATTTTTAAAAAATAATCCAGTTTCATTTAATATTAAGTATACCTTGTGCTATTTTATAACTCTATTATTTTTCTCATTTCAGGATTTAATTTTGCACTTTTCATATCACAACAAGTAGCCTCATATTCACCTTTACAATATAAAAATTTGCATGATATTGAAATCTATTGTACAAACTATGATTAATCATAAATTTTGATTAGGATTACTGAATTTTTCACTACAGCATCAAAAAAGGCTCTTGTTTTGCTTGAATTAGCATTAGACTAGACATCTCAGAGTTGTATATTTGATCCTACATTCACACTGGGTGAAAACAGCATGAAATCAGTAGACTATGATGTTATGTATATCTAACATAATACCTAAAGCAAACACTGAAAGACCTATACAAAGAGATACACTCAAAAACATTACAGATAAATCAAAGTGGAATTAAAAAAAAATGTTTAACCCGCAGGAAGGCAGGAAAAATATAACAGAGAACCAAAAAAAGGGGACAAATAGAAAACAAAACAAACAAATAAAAAATGGCAGACTTAAGCCCTAATATATGAGTAATTAAATTAGATAAAAGTTGTCTAAATATACCACTTAAAAGACAGAGATTGGCAGAGTGGATTTTAAAAAATGACCCAATGATGTGCTGACTATAAGAAATTCATTTCAAATAATGCTATTATAAAAAGTGGAAAAACTAGACCTATCAAAAGAGACTTAAAAGACATATGAAATTTTTTTAAATAGGCAACACTAAACTAGTGATCTATACTTGGGTGATAAGTTCAAGAAGTGATTATTTTAAATGTCAAGATAGTGGTCAATTATGTTGTGAAGTAAACAGTTGAGATTGAGATAGGACACACGGTGGCAAGAGGGAATTCTGGGGTGGCAGGGTAGCAGTTCTATTCCTTTCTTCTACCAAAGTTTTATTTCTCAGATGATGGTTATAAGGGTGTCCACTTTATAATAGTTTCTTTAGCTTTTTGTTTTTGTGACTTTCTGTATCTGTGTTTTATTTTAAAATAAAAAAAAATCAAGTTTTTAAAAAGGAACATGGGATAAGGAAAAAAAAAAACTGCTAACATAATCGGAAGAATATTCAAAAGATCAGGTTTCAAAAAGTATAGGAAACATAGCAATGCTGGGAATCACAGAAAAACTAATGAGACTTCCTTCACCATGCACCCCATGATTAATCATCCAACTACTTTCTGAGATTCTGATTGGCTCATTATGTAGAATGACCGTTCTTTTACCAGGAGAGTGGAGGACACTTTGGTAGTTCCACTAAGATTGCACAAAGTGAGGAATGGGTAAATCCTCAGAGAAACCAAGTTGCTCTTACCAGAATAATAGAATATAAAATTGAACTCTGAAGGATCTTATAGAGTAAATTGCAGAAGTTAAATATGAGTAAAAATATATTACCCAATCCTACAGGCATTTGTAAACTAGGATTTAAAAATCTGTTGACAGAAAAATTCCATGCGCCATCTTAGTAATACTGAGGGCTATTAGAATTTTCAGGAGAAATTTTACAGTTTTCTTCTAAACTCTTGCATTTTAACCTGAGAAATGGCTAATCCTGAAACTATAGCAGTCTATCTGGGAAAAAATACAGTAGATAAATATGCTGCACTTTTCTAGAGCATCACTTGCACTTGAAGATTTGCAGGCAGAAGTTGGTTTACTTTCTTAATTTTTGTATTCTTAGATTCTTTTATACACACACAGGCAAAATCAAACTTCCTCTATCAATCAATTTAATTTTTATTCATGAAATGTTTATGTGGAAGGGCAGAAAACAGAAAATGTACATTAAAAGTCAAAGTGAACACAGTAAAGATGAACAAATGATGTTCCTTCCTATCACTGCCTTTAAACGTTATCATTAATCTTCCAAGGAAAACAGCTAGGCTGAAAATGGTTTCAATATTTTCTCTTATTATAAAACTAATATGCATTTATTATTTAAAATAAGATGATACAGAAAGTTTGAAAAGGAAAAAGTGAAAATTATTAATAATCTTATTAGACAGAATGCATAGCCCAAATTCTCCCAGGTACAAATTCACTGTCCTATGAGTTAGAAAAAATCTTATCAGAAAAGCTTGAGATACTAGTTCTACATCACCTGGAAACAAAATTCTCCCCTTGACTTTAAAATATCTTAAAGATAAAGCATGAGTACATGTATAATTCTCTCCCACCAGGAGAATGAAAGTATGATTTGGATTCATTTGGAAATTTATTTTATTCTTAGTCTTATGAAATGGGGAGGGCTGGGAAAAAGAGAAAAATCTTTGAATATAAAATATTTCAAAAACAGTACTTTACTGTAATTCCCCAAATAAAATGTTTAACAAAATCATATCAACTCTCCCTGGAAGAAAACCACTAGCCCTAATACTTCTATAGAAATATAACCACAAAAATGTCTTCTAATCTAACTAATTAGTATACTTGCTCAACTCTTGTTTATTTTTAAATAAGAAGGGAAATGAAACTGCATCTCAGGGATTTGAATACAAAAATGTATTCACTATAAAACCCAATGGCATAAATTATCCAAAATTTTCTTTCAGAAACCATTTATCAAATAAAACTCTTATCTGCTCTTCTCACAAAGGAGACTAATTTCTATTTTCCTCTGCCCTTTGAAAACAACTAATTGAATGAAAGATTCATAATGGGATTCCTTTGCAGTGTGTCTAAATATTTGGCTTCAGACCCAAATGGAACAGTTCTATGGCCTTAGAAACTGAAAAATTAAACTTAAGTTAAAAATGATGACTTTTGAAACATTAATCACCTAAGTAACTTTGAAAAAAGTTACTTTCAAAGTTTCTTGAGGTGCTTAATATTATTCTATTCTCAAAATAAGTCAGTTTTTCAAATACTAAAGAAACTTTAGGATTATGGAATAGCCCTAAATTCATGCCTCATGAAGAAAAAAAGCACAGGTTATGGTTTCCATGGTTAAACCTACTGACATGTCAGGACATCAAAGATTCCATCTAATAACCCTAAGGGAAAAGTGCTTAAGAAGAAGAAAAGACAAGATAACTTGAAGAAAGAGAGACTATAACCTGCCAGTCACTCAGTGGAAACTATTGACTACTTAGCCAGCAAAAATAGAATCAGACTCTGAGAAAACATGACCTTATTAGCTTGACTGTGTGAAGAGGTGATGAAGCACGTAGAAAAATAAAAATTTACTGAATTTAATTGGGAATAAAACTTGTTGGCCAGTGTCTTAAAGAGTATTGGCATAGTCACAGTTCATTGACCAATCATAAATAACAATATAAACTACAAGACAGCATGTTCCATCTGTGGATAGATTAAGCTCTAAATGACAGCAATGGAAATATCTATATATCTGTCAAGTCATGTTTGGATACAAGGAAAAGAAATCTCAAACTGACTCTAAAAATGAATTTGTAAAGAGATACAAATCTATCAGAACCCTAGAAAAATCTGAACAATCTAGGCATCTAATTGGCACAACTTGGCCTATGGATTGATTTCTTTGGGACCAGGTATCTACCCATAGTCCAATCAGCTGTGGCCAGTGATAGGGAAACTTAGGTGGTGTAAATAAGAGAATAAAGACAGGAAGAAAAGGAAGTCAAGAGTGAATAAACAGTGAATTTATTAGAAAGGAAATGGAAGAGAATACTATGATCCACTTATCTAGTAAATTAAACACCCATGATTGACTTTCAAACATACTCTCTTCCAAATTTTCCATAATCCCCTCCCCTAAGTGGTCTAATGACTACATTTATAACTGTAAAGACATTCTTCTCTCAATAGGATAGGATAGGATAGGGCAGAATGAAAAGTATCAGTGAATGGAACATTATAAGGGTTGGTATTATTTCTAGAAACTTTTATTGTTATTTACACACACACACACACACACACATATAGGTATGTGTTAAAACATGATGCAAAGTATACATCTTAAACATCAATTTCTGCGATTTCTTTTCAGCAGTTTCAGTGCACCAACTGCAGGCAGAAATAAATTCCTGAAACATGGTTACATATGTCTTTCTTTTGTTCCCTGAGCTAGATATTTTGGAACCTGAGTTTATCCTCTTCATGCTGTAAGTTATACAATGCTCCAAAAATGACCATTCAAACTCACCACCCTTGCATTTTCCATCCCTTTAAATTACTTTATAATAATAAATTCCAAAGCACCAAAATAAACCATAGGCAACATAAGGATTGTTAGCTTCTCATTTTTAGATACAAAGGGATGTTTCATTGCCCTTTATTCCAATGAAATCCAATAACAAATCTAAGTATTTCATATTCTCTATGCTGCTTACTCCCCAGGATCATTCTCTGCCTTAGTTTCTGCTCATGTAAAGATACAAATTTCTCAGCAGTTTAGAGCAAAAAGAACAACCAACCCTCAGTAAGGATAGGATTTGAAAGGCTGTGGAGAAAAAGAATCAGGATTTTGTGTTTTTTCTCCTAAGAGATAGATTTAATATTTAAGAATCAGTATTTTTAAAAATTCTGAATTTTGCATAGTAGTGACAAAAGAGAAGTCTCTGATATTAGTATTAGCTGCACTTCAGTGTCAAATAAGATTAGGTATGCAGACCATAAAATGCAAAATCAAAATCAGTGAACATTTCCCTCAGGAAATCCTAACCACAAATTTCACCCATGTCTTAGCAAGCAGGGACTAAAAGATACTCTCTAAAACACCAAGGATGTAGGACGTGTAGTCTGTTGCATGTCATTATCATAGCACTTAACTATATTATAAAGATATTCTCTGTGCACAAATTAGTAACATTCATTATATTATAAGCTCATTGGGCAAGGATTCATTACCTATTCAGCTTTGTCTAACGTAACACCAATCACATAGTAGGTGCTCTGTACTGTTATATATTCCATATGCCATACAGTGTACTCATTCTTAGGTAATCTATTTGCTATATTTATGTCTTTGAACTAAATAATTCTTTCAGATATCCTTATAACTATATGCCTAGACCAGATGGACTGCAATTGATAATTGAGTTAGGATTTTGTTGCTCCTAAAAGACACGAACACTCATATAGAATGTCCTATAGAAGACACGTGATACCCATCACAATAACTTACACAAGTATAACTTACAACTAATTATGTTTTATATTCCAAAAGTTCATGAGTCTGTGATCTCCAAAGCAGCACATCACAGTTGATAAGGGGCAGATAAAGCTAGATTCAGGTTCCAATTCCATCACTTATCAGCTCTATGACTTCAGACAAATAACTACTTACCCTTTTTTCAGGGTCCTCATTTATAAAATCATGGCTAATTAATGTCTATCTCATACAACACAATAACATAATATTTTTAAACATATAGCACATTATCTGATGGATAGTGAGCAGCTGATAACTATCAGTTTCTATTATAATTATAATAACAGTTATTATTATCATTATTACTATTAGAAAAGGAAGAAAAAGGAGGAGGAGGAGGGGAAAAATACCCATGTTATATTTTGAAGTAGGGCAAGCAGTTTCTTTAAAGTATAGATGATGTCTAAAAACTCTACAGAAGTCTTCTCTTGGCATTCTATCAGAAAAACAAGTACCGATATGCATTGATGAGAAAAATTCTTGGTACAAGGAAACACTGGTTCAGGTACTTCTTTCTTAGATTCAGCAGTAGCTCGTTTACTGATTACAGAGATGTTGGGCTTTTTTAGGAACACATAATTATATATTTGTTAATTAAGATAAGCCTTTTTAAAAGTCTAAAAATATGTTTCCAAAAGGGAAGTTGTGGAATATTTTTATCAAAATTATCACCACACTCAAAGGAATAGTCCAATAATTCTGGCAACTGTACATGGGGATTTCAGGCTCTCCAAAAGACCACAAAATCATCCTTCCACAGATGCAAGTTCCACAGATATGTTAAGATTCTTCCCTCTACTCATAATCTTGAAACTAATAAGCCTAAATTTCTTTTTAAATTCAAGGATAAAACAAATATATTTCAAGTTGGGCAATAAAACAGGGACTAAAATGGTTCTAGAAAAAAATTAAATATGGGCAATGATTTAAACAGATACTTCACAAAAGATATGCAAATTGACAATGAGTACATGGAAAGATGCTCAACATAATTAACAATTAGGTAAATGCAAATTAAAACTACAATAAAATATTACTAAACACACACGAGAATGGCTAAAATAAAAAATACTGACAGCACCAAATGTTGGTGAGGATGTGGAGTAACCAGAATTTGCATACCTTGTTGGCAGGAATGTAAAATGACTCAAGCACTTCGGAAAAAGGTCTGACAATTTCTTTCAAAAGTAAACATATACCTACCCCATGAGCCAGTAATTTCATTACCAGGTATTTATTCAATAAAAAGTGTTTTTAAAAAAAACATATTTACAAAATAAAACTTATACAAAAGTGCTCATAATGAGAACCCAAATAAACAAAATAAGAAATGAAAGAGGAGAAATCACAACTGATACTACAGAAACAAATACAAAAAACCATAAGAGAATACTATGAACAATTATATGCCAACTAATAGGACAACCTAGAAGAAATGGACAAGCTTCTAGAAATATATAGCCCACCAAAACTGAACCAAGAAGAAATAGATAATTTGAACAGACTGATCACTAGAAGTGAAATAGAATCTGTAATAAAAAAAAAAAATTCCCTGCAAACAAAAGTCCAGGACCTGATGACTTCACTGGGGAATTCTACAAAACATACAAAGAACTTATACCGATCCTTTTCAAACTCTTCCAAAAGACTGAACACCAGGGAACACTCCCAAAGTCATTCTATGAAGTCACCATCACCCTGATACCAAAACCAGACAAAGACACTACCAAAAAAGAAAATTACAGGCTAATATATTTGATGAATATAAATGCAATAACTCAATAAAATATTAGCAAACCAAATCCAATAGCACATAAAAAAGACTATATACCACAAACAAGTTGGATTCATCCCAGGGTCACAAGGATGGTTCAACATATGCAAATCAACCAATGTGATATGCCACATCAACAAAAGAAAAGACAAAAACCATATGATCATATCAATAGATGTAGAAAAAGCATGTGATAAAATTCAACATCCATTCACGATAATAACTCTTACCAAAGTGGGTATAGGAGGAACATAGCTCAACATAATAAAAGTTATTATTTGTGACAAACTCACAGCCAGCATAATACTCAACAGTGAAAAGCTGAAAGTCTTCCTTCTAAAATCTGGAAGAAGACAAGGATGGCTGCTCTCATCACTTCTATTCAACATAGCACTGGAAGTTCTAGCCATAGCAATCAGACAAGAAAAAGAAATAAAGGTTTCCAAATTGTAAGGGAAGAGGTAAAAGTGTCACTATATGCAGATGACATGATACTGTATATAAAAAACCCTAAAGATTCCACACAAAAACTACTAGTCCTGATAAATGAATTCAGCAAGGTAGCAGGATACAAGATTAACATACAGAAATTGGTTGCATTTCTTTACACTAACAATGAAATATCAAAAAGGGAATGTAAAAAAACAATTCCTTTTGGGCTTCCCTGGTGGCACAGTGGTTGAGAGTCTGCCTGCCGATGCAGGGGATGCAGGTTTGTGCCCCAGTCCAGGAGGATCTCACATGCCGCGGAGCGGCTGGGCCCATGGGCCATGGCTGCTGAGCCTGTGAGTCTGGAGCCTGTGCTCCACAATGGGAAAGGCCGTGGCATTGGGAGGCCCGCGTAACACAAAAAAACCAAACAAACAAAAAACAATTCCTTTTAAAATCACATCAATAAAAAATAAAATACCTGACTGAGGAAGTGAGAGACTTATACTCTGAGAACTATAAAACATTGATAAATGAAATTGAAGATTACTTAAAGAAATGGAAAGATTTTCCATGTTCTTGGATTGGAAGAATTAATATTGTTAAAATGGCCAAACTACCCAAAGCAATCTACAGATTTAATGTGATCCCTATCAAATTACCCATGACATTATTCACAGAACTAGAACAAATAATCCAAAAATTTATATGGAACCATGAAAGACCCAGAATTGCCAAAGCAATCCTGAGGAACAAGAACAAAGTAGAAGGCATAACCTTCCCAGAATTGAGACAATACTACAAAGTGACAGTAATGAAAACAGTGTGATATTGGCACAAAAACAGACATATGGATCAGTGCAACAGAATAAAGAGCCCAGAAATAAACCCACATACCTACGGTCAGTTATCTTAGACAAAGGAGGCAAGAATATACAATAGGGAAAAGATAGTGTCCTCAGTGAGTGGGGTTGGGAAAGTTGGACAGCCACATGTAAATCAATGAAGTTAGAACACACCCTCACACACCCTCACACCGTACAGAAAAATAAACTCAAAATGGCTTAAGGACTTAAATATAAGACATGACACCATAAAACTCCTAGAACATAGACAAAACATTCTCTGACATAAATTGGAGCAATGTTTTCTTAGGTCAGTCTTGCAAGGCAATAGAAATAAGAGCAGAAATAAGCAAATGGGATCTTATCAAACTTATAAGCTTTTGCACAGGAAAGGAAACCATAAACAAAACAAAAAGACAACCTATGAACTGGGAGAAAATATTTGCAAATGATGCCACAGACAAGGGCTTAATTTCCAAAATATACAAAGAGCTCATACAACTCAATAACAACAACAACAACAACAACAAAAACAACCCAATCGAAAAATGGGCAGAAAACGTAAATAGACATTTCTCCAAGGAAGACATACAGATGGCCAACAGGCACATGAAAAGATGTTCAACACCTCATTATTAGAGAAATGCAAATCAAAACTACAAGGAGGTACCACTTCACACCACTCAGAATGGCCATCATTAAAAAGTCTACAACTAACAAAGGCTGAAGAGGGTGTGGAGAAAAGGGAACCCTCTTACACTGTTGGTGGGGATGTAACTTCGTGCAGCCACTTTGGAGAACAGTATGGAGGTTCCTTAAAAAACTAAAAATAAAGTTGCCATATGATTCAGCAATCCCACTCCTGGGCATGTATCCAGATAAAACTATAATTTAAAAAGATACATGTGGGCTTCCCTGGTGGCACAGTGGTTGAGAGTCCACCTGCCGATGCAGGGGATGTGGGTTCGTGCCCCGGTCTGGGAGGATCCCACATGCTGTGGAGCGGCTAGGCCCATGAGCCATGGCCAATGAGCCTGCGCGTCCGGAGCCTGTGCTCTGCAATGGGAGAGGCCGCGGCGGTGGGAGGCCCGTGTACTGCAAAAAATAAAAAAAGATACATGTATAACTGTTCACAGCAGCACTCTTTACAGTAACCAAGACATGGTAACTATCTAAGTGTCTCTCAACAGATGAATGGATAAAGAAGATGTGGTATACATTATATACAATGGAATATTACTCAGCCATAAAAAAGAATGAAATAATGCCATTTACAGCTACATGGATGGACCTAGAGATTATCATACTAAGTGAAGTAAGTCAAAACAGAAAGATAGATACCATATGATATCACTTATATGTGGCATCTAAAATGTGACACAAATGAACTTATCTATGAAATAGAAGCAGACTCACAGACATAGAGAACAGACTTGTGGTCGCCAAGGGGGAGGGGGGTGGGAGAGGGTTGGATTGGGAGTTTGGGACTAGCAGATGTAAACTATTATATATGGAATGGATGAACAACAAGGTCCTACTGTATAGCACAGGGAACTATATTCAATATTCTATAATAAACCATAAGGGACAAGAATATGGAAAAGAATATATATATATATAAAATTGAATCACTTTGTTGGACACCAGAAACTAATGTTTTCTTGCTGATTGTCATTCTTCACTGAAAAGTTCTCTAAGAGGAATCTGAGAAAATAAAACTAGATTTAATTACCAGAGATAACTTTTAAAAAATCACTTCAGAGAAGTTGAGAGTAAAATTTTCCTGTTAATACCCAGATAATCATTTTTACATATCTTTCCTGAACTTTTACATATGAAAGAAAAATTGCAATGTAGACTTGACCTTAAAAATGACCTATACTATATTTATCTTCTACTTAGAGACCAAAAAGCAGAATCATAAAGAAGATTGTTTTTGTCCTCTAAACTCACTATTCATTTGGTCACTTTTTTTTTTTTAATTTTAAACTTTTCTTAATGGCTCCTCTGGTTCAAGATGGCATCCTGAGAAAACAGACTTTTTTCTCTTCCTAATTTCCCTGAATCTTATAATAAAAAAGCAGAAAAGAGATGAAACGTACAGGTGTATTGAGAACTGAAGGAGTAACCTGTTCTAAGGACTATGGATACAACAGAAGACAACTTGGACTGAGTCTGTGCTCTCACAGCACTTTAATTCATGTGTAAAAGACATAAATGCAGTTGGCCCTCCATATCCTTGGGTTCTGCATCTGTGAATTCAATTAAGAGCAGATCAAAAATATTCCCCCAAAACCCCAGAAAGTTCCAAAAAACAGAACTTGAATTTGCCTCTCACTGACAACTATTTACATAGCATTTACATTGTATTTACAACCATTTACCACAGCATTTACATTGTACTAGGTATTATAAGTAATCTAGAGATGATTTAAAGTATATGAGAGGATGTGCATAGGTTACAGGCAAATACTATGCCATTTTATATAAAGGACTTGAGCATGCTTGGATTTGGGTATCTGTGTGGATCCTGGAACCAATAACGAGGAATGACTATACATTTTTTTTTTTTTTTTTTTTTTTTTTTTTTTTTTTGTCCGC
>NW_006794958.1:1135513-1211488 GCF_000442215.2 Lipotes vexillifer | reverse complement strand
CCCGTGTCCCCTGCATCGGCAGGCGGACTCTCAACCACTGCGCCACCAGGGAAGCCCATGACTATACATTTTTAAATGAACATAAAAAATATCAGAATTATAATAAGTGCCACATAGTGAATTACCATGTGAGTGCAAGAGACTTGGAAGCCATCTTAGATAAGGTATCTAGGAATGACCTCTCTGAAAAGAGAGGCGCCAAAAGCTTTGGCACCAAAGCTGAGTCCTAAATAACCACAGGTGAACAAAAGGAGCACATTCTAGGAAGACGTAACAGTAATTATAAAGTCCTAGAGTAAGAATTAGACTACTATGCTTCAGAAAACAGGAAGAAGGCTATACTTCCTATAATATACTAGATGAGGGGAAAGTGAGATCAAAGAGGAAGCAAGAGCCAGATAATGTGGGGCTCTTTACGACAGAGTAGAGTTTAGCTTTATTATAAACGCAATAAGAAACTACTGGAAGATTTTAAGCAATGAGTGACCTTGGCATACTTGCTATTTAAAGCCATGGGAATGCATGAAATCACCTGGGGAACAGGTGTGTAGATGACAAGGGAGAACTGAGCCCTGCAGTGCCCCATGTAGTTAATTGTGAAGCAACAGAGGAGGGCCAAGAAAAAAGCTGAAAAGGAGCTGGTGAGAAGAGACAATGAATCAGTGATATTAATCCAGTCACAGTCTTGCATTTGCAAATATGAAAGGACAACCAAAAATAATTAATACGAGAAAAGTGGATGAAAATGAACGATGACAGCAACTGACTTTCGAGGAAACATAATTCAGGGAGTTAGAGAAAAACTGAAAAACGGTTAGAAGAGCCCTCTAATCAGAGGAGTTTTGATTATTTCCCTTGTATCTGGACAAGAAGAATAATCTACAATGATAAATTGCATTCAGAAAATAACAAAGTGTTCATGATTAAATAAAAAGTGATTGGTGAGGGCTTCCCTGGTGGCGCAGTGGTTGAGAGTCTGCCTGCCGATGCAGGGGACACGGGTCCGTGCCCCGGTCCGGGAGGATCCCACATGCAGTGGAGCGGCTGGGCCTGTGAGCCATGGCCGCTGAGTCTGCGCGTCCGGAGCCTGTGCTCCGCAACGGGAGAGGCCACAACAGTGAGAGGCCAGCGTACTGCAAAAAGCCACAACAGTGAGAGGCCCGCATAACGCTGAAAAAAAAAAAAAAAAAAAAAAAAAAGTGATTGGTGAAATGTTTTTTTCAAAAAATAAAAAGGTAACCGAAAAAGACAAAGAACTTAGAACAGAATCATTTTATAAACAAAGCATGGATCATTTAATGATAATTACAGAATAAGACAAAATACTGCAAGCTAAAGGCCACACACAAACTCTGTTGCTGACAGGGACAGGAGGGTAAAGTAAATTCATCAAAGCAACTGGGAAGAATTGAACATAAGCCTCATCTAAAGGGGACAGTTATTACTCTGCTTCAATCAATTACAACCATGCAGAAATGTGGGCCCAATAGCACCAGGTCTTCTTCCATTTTTCTAGAGAAGAAAAATAAAGAATATTCATATGAAATCTCTGTATTTTCATATATTAGCTATTAATTCAATTTCCTTCAAAAATAAATAGTCACCATGTGGGTCAAACATAATACTTCTGAACACCTAGATTTGGCCCCCCAGCCATCAGTTTTTAACTTCTATAGTTTAAACACTAATTATGGATAAGTAAGATAGATCTGGCAAAACTGGAAAAAGAAGAGAGAAGGAGGGAACTGTAACAGCATTGATTTCCTCTTTTTGTTTGGGAGGAATCAAGAGATACTGCCTCAAGTGGATGGATCAGGCAGGAAATACAAATTTAAGTACAATTTAAACTTTTAAGTCTTCTCAATAAAGAATTAAAATACAATAATATGACTAATAAAGACGGGAGAAAGAGTGAGGAGAAAATGTTGGCAGAGTAAATAAGCTCCATTCTTTACCAATAGTAGAAAGTATCAATACTGCTTAACTTGATAATCAAAAAATAAAGTGTGACCATATCATTTAGAGTTAGAGAGATATCCACAGCGAGAGCCTGAAACAGAATGTCAAAAGCTGCTACTTCTGAGGAAGGGATAGGAGGCGAGAGAAAGTAAAGATACTAAAGCTACTTTAACTTCTAATGTTATGTTATTAAAATTTTATTTCCATACACATGTATGACTTTTCAAATTAACCAGCTAAAGAAAGCATTAAACAAAGGCATAGGATTTTACGATTATATTTGAACAGAATAAGTGTTTGTCTTAATTGAAGCAATAATACTGCTCTGTACCTTACACAGTATCTCTTAAGTTATCAAAATACAACTTGAGTTTAGGGCCCAATTTTTTTTTAAATCCTAATATCTAAATGCTTTCTCTATTCAGAAATAAAAATTCTATACATCCATGAGTTTTTCCTCTTTGTCTTGGCTGACAGGAAAGTTAGACCCAAGATCAGTGCCCCAATTCTAACAATCACCTCACTTGGGGTGCCTATTCACCTCATTCCCTGTGCTATATTTAGATGATATCTTTTCATTCTATTCCTAATTGCCTTATTTTGCATTATGCCTAATCTCATAAGTCACTTCAAATATTTTCAGAAACAGTCAGGATATAAATTCTAAGTAAACCAGATAAAACAAAGGTTATAAAACTTGAGAAACTTTTAAGAACTTCTCTGGTAACCTAAATGTAGCCTTTTTAGTTAAAATTTTGTAAAATAGAGAAATTTTATATAAAAACCACAAAATGTAAAACTGCTCTAAAAAATAAAACCTATTAAAAAATCAAAATGAAAAATAGTAACAGTGCTCAAGTATAATCACATATTCATTAGTAGAAGATTATAAATAAATAAAATGTAAAAGTGATATAATGCTTTCAAACACTTTTTCAATATCACAATAAAGTCTACATATATAGGCATTTAAAAATATAAACTTAAAATTTATTAATTCTACTATTACATATAATACACTATATATATACACACCCATATTCTCTTCATTTTTGAGGATAATGTTTTTGTAACCGAGTTAACTATACTTGGGTTTACTTCTTTGGCATGCACACTCCTAATAGCCTCAGTACTTAAATAAGTTCTCTTATTATTTTTCCCTAAGATAAGATACTGTAATTATTTTGTGAATCATTTTGTCTTTAATTACTTCATGCTGTTTCATATATAAAAAGTTTAATGGGGAGAAGGCTAGATTTAGGTTTCTGTCCTTAGGTTTTAAAACCAGAGTTTTTCATTCACAATTTTCTAATTAATTAACTGAAATATTAGCTAATGATCCACATTACTTGAAAAAAAGTTCTATCCAAATGCAAATGCTACTCTTTAAATGTATATAGCCACTTATTGCTATTGCCATTTTTCTCAGAAGACATGATTTGATTCTCATTCACTATGTTATACATAAAAATAGATTAGCTGAGCTTAAGAAAAACTCATCATTATTCAACACTTCTGTCTGGCTAGAACAATTCCAGTCCTATTCAGAAAGTACTTCCTCTGTAGGAATTTGAAACTTTGGCTTGGGTTTAAACTCAAAAACTAAATTGCCCTGTCTTTTTTTTTTTTTTTTTTGATTAGTCTCACAAACAGTTGTATAAAAGTTAACCATATCATGCATTGATATGATTTCATCACTTATCAAGATAATAAAATCATCAGAACTAAATCAACCAAAACTAAGTTCTTTTTTTTTTTCAGTAATGCAGATTGGTACTGTTCTAACAATAGTTGTAGAAAATAGTGCAATCAAGGATATTCACAAGTGTACATGTTATTCACATTTTCTTCACATGTAAAACTTTGTTCTTAGAAAATTCAGGTTACTGGAAACAAAAAATGTATAAATAAAACAAACAATAAATTGTATTTATACTTTTACATCCTACTGTTTAGCTTATCAAAATTATATGGACCATCTATAAAAAGCATCCTGTGAATATTTTAGTTACTTAACAAAATGATTGATAGTAGTTTGGAGTCTTTCTCTGACTTTTAACAAATCAGTCATCAATTGCTGTAGAAGTCGCAAGGTAGAAAACTCAGTATTTGGAATGTCAGTTCCTCCCTGGTATTCTCTCTGGCCTCTCCTCCTAGCTGGGGCAAGCCCTCACCTTCTGTCTTAACCACAACCCAACATCTTGAACCAATTCTGTTTATAAGCAGAATAAGACCTATCCTAACATTACAAATTTTAGTATAAGATTATTTGGATTACTAATCTTTCAACTCAGAATTTTTTTAGGCTTTCCTTCCTACTCTTGAACTTTAGTCCTTATTGTCCTGCATGGTTTCCTGTGTTTCTACCCATTTGTCCCTTTAATTTGACTAGGATGCTATAGGTTTGATTTGGATTCCACATGTAGATACTGACTTTTTACCACACACACAGCCTAAGCTCCTGTGCCCAGCTTCCTCTAAGATGGAAAGATTAGGTAAAAAGGGAAGCAGACCAATTAGAAATTTTGGTCCATTCTTGATAGACTCCCAAAGATATCCATTCCAGTCTTCTGTGAGTGGGAAGGATTGGATAATGGAAGACAACTAATCGGGAATTTTTGACCACTCTTGTTAGACTCTCCAAAATTTATGATCTTGAATGTAAGCAAGTCACGTGGCTGGTTAAGTGGAGTACAGGCACATTTCAACATATTTCTATTATTCTCTCCCTGTTGTCACATGCAAAGCATGTCTGACTAGGCACCATAGTTCTTGTGGCAGATCATATTTCTTAAGATGCCTACAACAGTAGCTCCCATTCTATATGCTCTTGAGAAATATGATCTTGGTACTCCCCCATTAGGTTGTGGAATCTATTTCTCCACCTCCTTGAATCTGATCAGGCCCTAAACTACTTTAACCAATATAATACAGTGGAAGTGAAAAAATATTAGTTTTAGCATAGTCTTTAATTGGCCTAGAAGAGTCCACTTTGTGCATCTTGAAAGTCAGGCCCCATGTTAGAAATTTGAGCACCCTGCACCACTGAGCAATAAGCCCAAGCCATGTGGAGAAGCTGGAAGATGAGATGCAGGATGGAAAGAGAGAAGCTAGGGAGCTCAAATGCACTAGATATGTGGAAGAAAAAATCCATCTTGTATAGTCCACCCAGTGGAGCTTTCAGATAACTTGGGTCCCAGCTACTAGCTGAACGTAACCACATAAGAGATTCTAACTGAGAACCTATCAGTTGAGCCCAGTCAACCATAGAATCATGGGAAATAGTAAAAAATTGTTATTTTAAGTCACTATATGGGGGGGGGGGGTTGTTACATAGATAACCACAACTGTGGTATTCATGAATTCCAGATTTCATACAGTCTTCTTCGTTACGAGCTTCTACATGGCTTCATGGTATACGTACAGATTAAAAGATTTAAAATAGCAACTTCTTGCAGCCGCATAGCACAGGGAGATCAGCTTGGTGCTTTGTGACCGCCTGGAGGGGTGGGATAGGGAGGGTGGGAGGGAGGGAGACGCAAGAAGGAAGAGATATGGGAACATATGTATATGTATAACTGATTCACTTTGTTATAAAGCAGAAACTAACACACCATTGTAAAGCAATTATACCCCAATAAAGATGTTAAAAAAAAATAAAATAAAATAAAATAGCAACTTCTTAAGCAATGCTCTAAATATAATGCCACCAAGCAATATGTAAATGAACAGTCATCAAAAGATTTAGGAAAATAACAGAGAACAATACATTTCAGTAGCTTTCAACCTTCCTCAGCTAAAATACATTTGAGGGATACAGCACACTACCCATCAATAGCATTTGATTCACTACTGTAATAATACCTACATGTGAGGAAAGAAGCATATGGAATGGACATGAGAAAAGAGCAAGAAGACTTTCAGCTTGAAAAGACCTCCAGACCATCTGATACCAGCTCCCCCATCAGTTAATCAACACTGAAATATTTAATAAAACTAAAGCATAATCACGTTTCCTTATCCATAGTGAATGATGCTTAGTGAGTTTGAAAAATAACTTATCAGCGATATTTATTTATACAATTTCTTAGCAAGGTGGTAACCATTTTTAAACCAAACTTTATTTTGAGGATTTTTCTAGCTCCACATATCATAACAGGTAATTTATGAAATTGTGATGTTAATAAGCCCAGTTCTACTATTTGCCTGTTTTATGATCTTGGACAAGTTATTTAATCTCTTTATGCCTCAGTTCCCTCATCTGAAAAAAATGGTGATAATAATGGTACCTACCTCTTAAAGTGTCAAGGAAGATTGAGTGAGTTAATAAAGCACAATAACCGGTTCTGGAAGTAATGGGCACAACACAAGTGTTAGCATTATTTTTCATCTCATTCATTGTATGAGGAGCACTTGATTGATTACAGAATGGCTGTAACAAATCCTGATATCAAATGGATTTCACTAGACAAATAGCCTAAATTCTCCTTAGAGATTAGATAAATAGGAAGTGTTTGTTAAATAGGATTCTAAATAGTGATTGCTCTTATCACTATTCTAATCAGTTTTATCAAAAGCAAGCAGGACAATTTAATTAAAACTCATTGTGTAACTTTTAAGGGTAATACCAGAAATGTATTTCTAACCCAGAAATGTCAAATGAAGGAGCACACTGCCTCATCAAAAATGAATACCATGGTACCAACTCAGTTGGTGAGGAGTTTCAGCCAGACTTTCAGTTTCTTTCAAAAGGGAGTAAAGCTGTCCACTGAAATGCACTTTCAGTGCCTGGTCAAACAGTTGATGCAGTAAAAGGCAGTCATAAAGCTAAAGGCAATTAAGACTCAGATCCCAAGCCTGTCATTCTAAAAGGCAAGCACCGAAAGACAGTTTGCTAGAATTCTGCCATTTGTTTTTAGGAGAACATGATAGGAATGCTGTATATGTAGTTTATGCTTCCTGATTCAGTGCTTCTTGCTGCTAGCTACTGAAGCTGAGAAGCTCAATATTCACCAAAACACTATTAACAAGGACAGACTTGCTAATTCTTTACACAACATCTATTCTCCCCTCCTGTCTTAGTAACTGAATCTGTTTTAAAAAACAACAAATATATATTATAAACATTTACTTTAATTTAAAATGTGTAAGGGTAGACTTAAACTCCTGTCTTTTGATGTAGTGTCAAAGTCCTTTCTTTGAATGTCTCAATTGATTACAATCCTTTGTTACCTTTCTTGCATAAATCACACTCATAATTTATCTTCTAAAATTCCAAGCTTCAGTTTCTTTAAAGAAGAAAAAGGCCATTTAGGAGGCAATGAATGTACATCTTTTCAGTTTGAAATTTTTTTTCATGTTTTTACAATTGTTTCCCTTCACCTAATTTGATAATATGTTTTTTAATAAAATTTGCTTTTATGGTGTATTTCAAAATGCTGAACTTTGTTTTCATAGAAACAACTTTATTTCTTCCCCACATAAATAATATGAATTTAGGTAATATTTAGTTAAGTCACATAGTTAAGTCACTTAATTATATTGACATTTCGGGAATGTACAGGCTTGGGAGCAAATATAACTGAATCTTGTCAAGCAAAAAAAAAAGTCTTAACTAGAGGGAATAAAAGTGAACAGCCATATTTGAAATGAACCCCCATAACCATGGTGATTCAGCACACCCATTCATCATCAGAATGTTTGAGAGAGATACTGGAGAGTCTAGTTTTACCTAGCAAGTGATTAAGTGGAGATTGTATATGAGAGATTTTACTATAGAAAATATCCTATAGCTTCTTTTATTTTTACCCACCTCTTCATAATCATAGAAATTATCTGTAATAGGTATTTTTCAAGCAGCCTATCTTATCTCTTTGATCCTGGTATTTAAAGAAAGAAATATCCCTGAGACAAAATCTCATGCCTTTATTTCTAGGAGGACATTCAACTATTATTCACTGTGCTGGGTTGAATCGCATCCCCTAAAAATTATCATATGTTGAAGTTCTAGCCCCCACTATCTCGGATGTGACCTTATTGTGAAGTGAATTCATTGCAGATGTAATTAG
The DNA here is from genome assembly GCF_000442215.2 of Lipotes vexillifer. Classification (NCBI taxonomy): domain Eukaryota; kingdom Metazoa; phylum Chordata; class Mammalia; order Artiodactyla; family Lipotidae; genus Lipotes; species Lipotes vexillifer. Next base: position 1,203,461 of record NW_006794958.1, on the reverse strand, counting down.
TTAAGATGAGGTCATATGAAGTATGGTGGGTTCCTAATCCAATATGGCTGGTGTCCTTACTAAAAAGGGGAAATTTGGAGATACACACATACACCCACACACACACACACGCACACACACACACACACACACACACACACAGAAAACACTATGTGAACATGAAGACAGAGATGAAGGTGATGCATCTACAGGACAAGGAATGCCAAAGATTGCCAGTAAACCAGCAGAGGCTAGGAGAGAGGCATGGAACTGACTCTCCCATATAGCACTCAAAAGGAACCAATCCTGCTAACACCTTGATCATAGACTTCTAGCCTCCAGAACTGTAAGACAACAACATTCTGTTGTTTAAGCCACACAGTTTGTGGTACTTTGTTGTGGCAGCCTAAGGAAACTAAAACAGCCAGTCTTTGGACCAATATATCCCTAAGCTACAGTCATGTCTAGCTTAAATCTGATCCATCTGGTTTCCATGTGTTTGTCCTTTTCTACCCTTCACACTTGTCCCATCTCTTTTTAATAGGCAAAGTATCCTCTTCTCTTAACAATATTTCTTCATATGATATTCTTTTAGGTTCATTTGCTACCTTGGTTTCTCTTCTCCTGATACATTCCTACATAGAGTCTAGTACCTAAAACTGGAGATGGCATATGGTCTGGCAAATGAAAAGTAGAGCAAAGAATGAATCACCCTTGTTCCAGACATGAGTCCTTCAAATGACATAGCCCAAGATGAGAATTTTGGCAGCCACATTACAGTGTTTACCAACATTAAATGATAATCGTTTCCACACATGCATGTTTTCTATATTTTGTCCTTGTCGCAAGCTGATTTTTTTTGATCCAAGGATAAAACTATGTTTATTCCTGTGAAATTTCATTTTGTTGCTCTGACACACTATTCTAACATATCAAGTTTGACTTAGAACTTAATTCATTATTTAAGTCACTAGTACAATTGTTGAATGTATAAGGCAAGAATAGATCCTAAGTTACATTGCCAGAAATTTTCTCCAAGCCAACATTTACCTGTTAAGTGGCAAACTGAGATAAACTTTATCAGTTATCAAGAAACACAGCTATACTCACACCAAGCCCATATCACTTCACAAGTCTAAAGAAACTTTCAGTTACTTTAATAAAATCCAGATAAGCTTTATATCTACCCTTCTTCTGATCAACCAAATTAGCAATTCTGTCAAAAAAGGAAATGGGCATATATACACTACCAAATGTAGAATAGATAGCTAGTGGGAAGCAGCTGCATAGCACAGGGAGATCAGCTCGGTGCTTTGTGACCACCTAGAAGGGTGGGATAGGGAGGATGGGAGGGAGACTCAAGAAGGAGGAGCTATGGGGATATATGTATATGTATAGGTGATTCACTTTGTTATAAAGCAGAAACTAACACACCATTGTAAAGCAATTATACTCCAATAAAGATGTTAAAAACAAAACAAAAAAGGAAATGGAGCTAGTTGGCATCACTTGTTCTTGAAGAAACTAGGCTGACTTTTAGTGATCCCAGCTACGTAATGTAACACTTCACCATTTCTTGAGAAATTGACTTCCAAATTCAGGTAAAATCATATCAGAATTCATTATGCAGCTTTCTCTTCATAAATCTAAATGAGTTGCAAAGTTTAACATAATTAATATAACCATGATAAAATTAAATCCTAGTTCATTTTAGAAAGGCAACCTGAAATTGCCTAAACAGTGGATGAAGAATTTTTTCAATGAAAAATATGTTTCTAGCTTGCAGTACTGCAGATGTTTCAATCATGTATTGATAAATACAATATAAATACAAGTAAAATATAAATACAAATAAAAAGAAGTTATCAAACATTCTTTTGAAAAACTGTGATTTATCTTAGAATTGAATTAATGACTTAGAACTTCAGTTCTGCCTTCCTAATAGATATCTAGAGCACTTTATCCTGACCTTGCTTCTAATCCTTCATTCACACTTTCACCTTAGATCGTCTCTCAGCTCCTAGGATTTTGTTTAAAAGATCTCCTGTTCCCTCAAAAAAAAGAAAAAACCACACTCCATCACTTTCTATTCCTTTCCTTTTTTTCTCTATAACACTGATCACTTAGCATTATTTTTTATATTTGCTTTTTCATATATGTTCTGTCTCTTTTGCTAGAATATAAAGTACACAATAATAGGAAATGTATCTCTTGTTTTCACAGCTATACGCCCAAGATTTATAACAGTGCCTGGCCCATAGCAACTTCTCAACAAATATTTGTTGAATGATGAATGAAAAAATGCACAGACATCCCAATGATATTAAGCAAACACTTCACGATCAATATAGTAAGAGGGGAGAAAGGGGGAAGATGGCAGAAGAGTAAGATGCAGAGATCACCTTCCTCCCCACAGATACATCAGAAATACATCTACACGTTGAACAACTCCTACAGAACACCTACTGAACGCTGGCAGAAGACCTCAGACCTCCCAAAAGGCAAGAAACTCCCCACGTACCTGGGAAGGGCAAAAGAAAAAAGAATAAACAGAGACAAAAGAATAGGGATGGGACCTGCATCAGTGGGAGGGAGCCGTGAAGGAGGAAAGGTTTCCACTCCATTCCTTCGCGGGTGGAGACTGTGGGTAGCGGAGAGGGGGAGCTTCGGCGCAGCAGAGGAGAGCGCAGCAACAGGGGGGCAGAGGGCAAAGAGCAGAGAGTCCCGCACAGAGGATTTTTGCCGACTGGCACTCACCAGCCAGAGAGGCTTGCCTGCTCACACGCTGGGGCTGGCGAGGCTGGGAGCTGAGGCTTGGGCCTTGGGTTGGAGCGCAGGGAGAGGACTGGCAGCGTGAACACAGCCTGAAGGAGTTAGTGCACCACGGCTAGTCGGGAGGGAGTCCGGAATAAAGTCTGGACCTGCCAAAGAGGCAACAGACTTTTTCTTCCCTCTTTGTTTCCTGGTGCGCGAGGAGAGGGGATTAAGAGTGCTGTTTAAAGGAACTCCAGAGACTGGCGCGAGCCGCGGCTATCAGCACGGACCCCAGAGATGGGCATGAGATGCTAACGCTGCTGCTGCAGCCACCAAGAAACCTGTATGCGAGCACAGGTCACTCTCCACACCTCCCATCCGGGGAGCCTGTGCAGCCCGCCACTGCCAGGGTCCCTGGATCCAGGGACAAATTCCTCGGGAGAACACACGGCGTGCCTCAGGCTGGTGCAACATCATGGCGGCCTCTGATGCTGCAGGCTTGCCCCACACTCCGTACCCACCCTCCCCCTGGCCTGAGTAAGACAGAGTCCGCGAATCAGCGGCTCCTTTAACCCCGTCCTGTCTGAACGAAAAACAGACGCCCTCTGGTGACCTACACGCAGAGGTGGGGCCAAATCCAAAGCTGAACCTCGGGAGCTGTGCGAACAAAGAAGAGAAAAGGAAATCTCTCCCAACAGCCTCAGAAGCAGCGGATTAAATCTCCACGATCAACCTGATGTACCCTGCATCTGTGGAATACCTGAATAGACAACAAATCATCCCAAACTGAGGAGGTAGACATTGAGAGCAAGATTTATTATTTTTTCCCCTTTTCCTCTTTTTGTGAGTGTGTATGTATATGCTTCTGTGAGAGATTTTGTCTGTATAGCTTTGCTTTCACCATTTGACCTAGGGTTCTATCCGTCCGGTTTTTTTTAAATTTTTTTCTTAATAATAATTTTTTTATTTTAATAATTTTATTTTACCTTACTTTATTTTATTTTATCTTCTTTCTTTCTTTCTTTCTTTCTTTCTTTCTTTTTCTTTCTTTCTTTTTCTTTCTTTCTTTCTACTTTTTCTCCCTTTTATTCTGAGCTATGTGGATAAAAGGCTCTTGGTGCTGGAGCCAGGAGTCAGTGGTGTGCCTCTGAAGTAGGAGAGCCAACTTCAGGACACTGGTCCACAGGAGACCTCCCAGCTCCATATAATATCAAACGGCGAAAATCTCCCAGAGATCTCCATCTCAACACCAACACCCAGCTTCACTCAACGACCAGCAAGCTACAGTGCTGGACACCCTATGCCAAACAACTAGCAAGACAGGAACACAACCCCAACCATTAGCAGAGAGGCTGCCTAAAATCATAATAAGTCCACAGACACCCCAAAACACACCAGAAGATGTGGACCTGCCCAGCAGAAAGACAAGATCCAGCCTCATCCACCAGAACACAGGCACTAGTCCCCTCCACCAGGAAGCCTACACAACCCACTGAACCAACTTTAGCCACTGGGGACAGACACCAAAAACAATGGGAACTACGAACCTGCAGCCCACAAAAAGGACACCCCAAACACAGTAAGATAAGCAAAATGAGAAGACAGAGAAACACACAGCAGATGAAGGAGCAAGATAAAAACCCACCAGACCTAACAAATGAAGAGGAAATAGGCAGTCTACCTGAAAAAGAATTCAGAATAATGATGGTAAAGATGATCCAAAATCTTGGAAATAGAATAGACAAAATGCAAGAAACTTTTAACAAGGACCTAGAAGACCTAAAGATGAAACAAGCAATGATGAACAACACAATAAATGAAATGAAAAATACTCTAGATGGGATCAATAGCAGAATAACTGAGGCAGAAGAACGGATAAGTGCCCTGGAAGATAAAATAGTGGAAATAACTACTGCAGAGCAGAATAAAGAAAAAAGAATGAAAAGAACTGAGGACAGTCTCAGAGACCTCTGGGACAACATTAAATGAACCAACATTTGAATTATAGGGGTTCCAGGAGAAGAAGAGAAAAAGAAAGAGACTGAGAAAATATGTGAAGAGATTATAGTTGAAAACTTCCCTAATATGGGAAAGGAAATAGTTAATCAAGTCCAGGAAGCACAGAGAGTCCCATACGGAAAAATCCAACGAGAAACATGCCAAGACACATATTAATCAAACTGTGAAAAATTAAATACAAAGAAAACATATTAAAAGCAGCAAAGGAAAAACAACAAATAACACAAAACGGAATCCCCATAAGGTTAACAGCTGATCTTTCAGCAGAAACTCTACAAGCCAAAAGGGACTGCCAGGACATATCTAAAGTGATAGAAGGAGAAAAAGATGTGGCACATATATACAATGGAATATTACTCAGCCATACAAAGAAACGAAATTGAGCTATTTGTAATGAGGTGGATGGACCTAGAGTCTATCATACAGAGTGAAGTAAGTCAGAATGAGAAAAACAAATACTGTATGCTAACACATATACACAGAATCTAAAAAAAAAAGAAAAGAAAAGAAAATGGGAATAGGAACATACATATCGATAATTACCTTAAATGTAAATGGACTAAAGGCTCCCACCAAAAGACACAGATTGGCTGAATGGATATAAAAACAAGACCCATATATATGCTGTCTACAAGAGACCCACTTCAGACCTAGAGACACATACAGACTGAAAGTGAGGGGATGGAAAAAGATATTCCATGCAAATGGAAACCAAAAGAAAGCTCCAGTAGCAATTCTCACATCAGACAAAATAGACTTTAAAATAAAGACTATTAGAACAGACAAAGAAAGACACTACATAATGATCAAGGAATCGATCCAAGAAGAAGACTGTAAAATATTGTGAATATTTATGCACCCAACATAGGAGCACCTCATCAAGACAAATACTAACAGCCATAAAAGGGGAAATCGACAGTAACACATTCGTAGTAGGGGACTTTAACACCCCACTTTCACCAGTGGACATATCATAAAAAATTAAAATAAATAAGGAAACACAAGCTTTAAATGATACATTAAACAAGATGGACTTAATTGATATTTATAGGACATTCCATCCAAAAACAACAGAATACACATTTTTCTCAAGTGTTCATGGAACATTCTCCAGGATAGATCATATCTTGGGTCACAAATCAAGCCTTGGTAAATTTAAGAAAATTGAAATTGTATCAAGTATCTTTTCTGACCACAACGCTATGAGACTAGATATCAATTACAGGAAAAGATCTGTAAAAAATACAAACACATGAAGGCTAAACAATACACTACTTAATAACAAAGTGATCACTGAAGAAATCAAAGAGGAAATCAAAAAATACCTAGAAACAAACGACAATGGAGACACAACGACCCAAAACCTATGGGATGCAGCAAAAGCAGTTCTAAGAGGGAAGTTTATAGCAATACAATCCTACCTTAAGAAACAGGAAACATCTTGAATAAATAACCTAACCTTGCACCTAAAGCAATTAGAGAAAGAAGAACAAAAAACCCCAAAGTTAGCAGAAGGAAAGAAATCATAAAGATCAGATCAGAAATAAATGAAAAGGAAATGAAAGCAAAGATCAATAAAACTAAAAGCTTGTTCTTTGAAAAGATAATCAAAATTGATAAACCATTAACCAGACTCATCAAGAAAAAAAGGAAGAAGACTCAAATCAATAGAATTAGAAATGAAAAAGGAAAAGTAAGAGCTGACACTGCAGAAATACAAAAGACCATGAGAGATTACTACAAGCAACTCTATGCCAATGAAATGGACAACCTGGAAGAAAAGGACAAATTCTTAGAAATGCACAACCTGCCAAGACTGAATCAGGAAGAAATAGAAAATACGAACAGACCAATCACAAGCACTGAAATTAAACTGTGATTAAAAATCGTCCAACAAACAAAAGCCCAGGACCAGATGGCTTCACAGGCGAATTCTATCAAACATTTAGAGAAGAGCTAACACCTATCCTTCTCAAACTCTTCCAAAATATAGCAGAGGGAGGAACACTCCCAAACTCATTCTACAAAGCCAGCGTCACCCTGATACCAAAACTAGACAAGGATGTCACAAAGAAAGAAAACTACAGGCCAATATCACTGATGAACATAGATGCAAAAATCCTCAGCAGAAGAGTAGCAAACAGAATCCAACAGCACATTAAGAGGATCATACGCCATGATCAAGTGGGGTTTATTCCAGGAATGCAAGGATTCTTCAATATACACAAATCAATCAGTGTGATAAACCATATTAACAAACTGAAGGAGAAAAAACATACGATCATCTCAATAGATGCAGAAAAAGCTTTCGACAAAATTCAACACCCATTTATTATAAAAACCCTGCAGAAAGTAGGCATAGAGGGAACCTTCCTTAACATAATAAAGGCCATATATGACAAACCCACAGCCAACATCGTCCTCAGTGGTGAAAAACTGAAAGCATTTCCACTAAGATCAGGAACAAGACTAGGTTGCCCACTCTCACCACACTTATTCAACATAGTTTTGGAAGTTTTAGCCTCAGCAATCAGAGAAGAAAAGGAAATAAAAGGAATCCAAATCGGGAAAGAAGAAGTAAAGCTGTCACTGTTTGCAGGTGACATGATACTATACATAGCGAATCCTAAAGATGCTACCAGAAAACTACTAGAGCTAATCAATGAATTTGGTAAAGTAGCAGGATACAAAATTAATGCACAGAAATCTCTTCTATTCCTATACACTAATGATGTAAAATCTGAAAGTGAAATCAAGAAAACACTCCCATATACCATTGCAACAAAAAAAATAAAATATCTAGGAATAAACCTACCTAAGGAGACAAAAGACCTGTATGCAGAAAATTATAAGACACTGATGAAAGAAATTAAAGATGATACAAATAGATGGAGAGATATACCATGTTCTTGGATTGGAAGAATCAACATTGTGAAAATGACTCTACTACCCAAAGCAATCTACAGATTCAATGCAATCCCTATCAAACTACCACTGGCATTTTTCACAGAACTAGAACAAAAAATTTCACAATTTGTATGGAAACACAAAAGACCCCGAATAGCCAAAGCAATCTTGAGAACGAAAAACGGAGCTGGAGGAATCAGGCTCCCTGACTTCAGACTATACTACAAAGCTACAGTAATCAAGACAGTATGGTACTGGCACAAAAACAGAAATATAGATCAATGGAACAGGATAGAAAGCCCAGAGATAAACCCACGCATATATGGTCACCTTATCTTTGATAAAGGAGGCAGGAATGTACAGTGGAGAAAGGACAGCCTCTTCAGTAAGTGGTGCTGGGAAAACTGGACAGGTACATGTAAAAGTATGAGATTAGATCACTCCCTAACACCAGACACAAAAATAAGCTCAAAATGGATTAAAGACCTAAATGTAAGGCCAGAAACTATCAAACTCTTAGAGGAAAACATAGGCAGGACACTCTATGACATAAATCACAGCAAGATCCCTTTTGACCCACCTCCTAGAGAAATGGAAATAAAAAAATATGTAGTAAGAGGAGAAGGTGGGAAACAGTAGATAATCAAAAAAGCCAAGTCAAAAGTGAAATAAAACTCTTCAAAACATGTTACCAAATTAATTAAATGTAAAATTGTTGAGTTAAAATTACATCCAATATTTCAGATACATACTCCTTAAGGAACATAATCTGTAAATATAAAATGACATACATTATGCAGCAATGCTAAATATCACATAAATTGCTTACTAAATGCAGTCAAAATGTCACTATGTTTGTAAATAATCTGTTTATTTTCCCATTTGTTATGTAAGTTCCTTCTTTAATTCAAATACTAGAATAAGACCTGATTCGGGAAGAAACTCAGTCTCCACTGTCTGCTCTCTCTATTTGCCCTTTGACCTCTAATCTCTCATTTTCACCATGTTGGAATTCATCCCCATACATACACCTTTATTGCCCATGCTATAAATCATTATCTTTTACATTTAGAAAAAGAAAAAGTTATTTAAATGAGTAGTTATTTAAATAAGTGCCTGCTTTGGGTTTAATTTTAGTTTCCAACTTTTTTTCTTGGTTTATACTATAAGCATTGTGCTTAACATTTGTTAGAAATACATAGTATATTTGAACAATAGATACTTAATGACTGCCACTCTCCTACTGACAATGCCTGAAAGTTCCATGGTTCATTTAAATGAGAAGAAAACATGGTACTATTAAAGACTATACAAAACTCTTTAAAAAAGAAGTAGACTCTCCTTAATGAAATGTGGAAGAACACACATTTCATTAAAGTTACTTTAATGCAGTGCTGAAATTGAACCAACCAGCCAAACTAATGACTAAATAAGCAGTTGATGGGTATATATGATATTTATTAATCAAATTATTCTAGTGTCAAGTTGACAACTAATACCTTACAACATAAACACATTTTACAGTTTACAAAATATTCCCACATAGTTTCAAATCCAATATGATTTACTACAAGAGTAGATGCAATTTTTAGAATCCAAATTTCTCCAGAATGCCCCCAGCCTTTGCATTAACAGCAAAACACTTCTTACAGTGTTGATCCTTTAAAAATCAGTTCTCCAATACAGCAGAGCATTCGCATTCTTTATCATTTGCATTTCATGAAAAGGGAGATGATGGAAGGGTATGTAGTGTGGAAGAAGAGATATGAAGTCCAGGGAATGTGAGGGCAATCAACTGGCTGCAAGGAGATCAAAATCTATCACTGCCCCATTTCTCTGCCCATCTTGACTTGGGACTTTATTATACTAAGTGAAGTAAACCAGACAGAGAAAGACAAATATCATACTATATCACTTATACGTAGAATCTAAAAAAAATTATACAAATGAACTTATATACAAAACATAAATAGACCCACAGACATAGAAAACAAACTTATGGTTTCTAAAGGGGAAAGGGGGGCAGGGATAAATTAGGAGGTTGGGATTAACAGATACACACACCTATATATAAAATAGATAACCAACAAGGATCCACTGTATAGCACAGGGAACTATACTCAGTGTTTTGTAATAACCTATAAGGGAAAAGAATCTGAAAAATAATATATATATATATGCATAAGTGAATCACTTTACTGTACACCTGAAACTTACACAATATTATAAATCAACTATACTTCAATAAAAAAATAAATTGTAAAACATTTAAAATATATATATTGACTGATCCTTGCATTTTAGCCCATTCCATAGGCGGCTTAAAGGACTCTAGTTGTTCATGGACCTCACTGCAAAAGACATTGTGAGAGAATAATACTGAATAGTGATCAACTTCATTAGAACTACAGAACATGTTTAAGCAATATTTTAAAACTACAGAACATGTCTAACAATATTTAAAATGCCTCACCAGGCTTCCCTGGTGGCGCAGTGGTTGACAGTCTGCCTGCTGATGCAGGGGACACGGGTTCGTGCCCCGGCCTGGGAGGGTCCCACATGCCACGGAGCGGCTGGGCCTGTGAGCCATGGTCGCTGAGCCTGCGCGTCCGGAGCCTGTGCTCCCCAATGGGAGAGGCCACAGCAGTGAGAGGCCTGCGTACCGCAAAAAAAAAAAAAAAAGCCTCACCCTCAGATTCCTTTATAAACCAGGTGATAATTCTTTAAAACACAGTAAGGAATGAAGCTCACATTTTCTATGCTGCAGTAAAGAGTAAGCATGTGGGAGAGTTACAGCTATTTATTTCCTACTGAGCATCACCTTGATTGATGTTAGTATATTAAACCAGGTTAGTAAGTTTTAAAGCAAGGAAAAAGAATAATGGTTTTGCTATTGGCTATTTTACTCAACCACAGCAGAAAAGAGAAGGAAAAATTATTAGTATTGAAGCGTGCTGAGGAGAAAATATATTTACCCATCTATAAAGCCTGTTGCAAGCTTTTCTTATTTTAAAAGAGCACTATTGATCGGGCTGTGCTAACTTTGCCTTTTAGCAACTTATTTAAAGGAAAACATTTCAGTTACTGTGATCAAAAATAATGTTAACCACTGTAGTTTACATTTAACATATTGTAGTTATTTCAGAAGTTATTCTATTTTGCCATGTTGAGATATTATTTCTTTTTTTCTTTTCATTGTGAACTGGTCAATTCTAAAAGTCCCCACTTAAGCTTCCCAGAACACACCAATCTTTTTTGAGAACCTATTAAATAAATAAGAAGAATAAAATAATGAGCTCAAAGGGAGATGAGGGAATAAACACTATAGAAGGCTAGACTGGTACCACTCTTGAAATAAAACTATAAATTCCAATTTCTCAGCCTACTAAAAAAAATTGATATTATGACTGTTTTGCTGGTCTTTAAGATTCTAGAATACTCTAGAGGAAATCCAATCCAGATGTTATTGTAAAAGTAAAAAAAGTAAAAATGATTAGTAAAAGAACTGCTAAGGATGATAGTACAATCTCATTTCTATTCATAGAAGGAGGAAAGGCTTATAGTTCATTTTAATCTTACTTTGCTTGCTATCAGTTTTATCTCATTTGTTTGGAAATTATAAGGATTCTATGCATAGGTTTTCATGAATGAGACTTTCCTTGATAGAAAGTGATACCATCATGTTAGAAAGGTCCCCATGAGGAAATCACAGTTACCTCTTTGCTTCCAGGTAGCATTCATTTTTTAAATTTCCTTAAAAGGTAGGCTCAAATGTTTCCAGTAAAAGACATTTCACCTTAGCAACAAACTCCCTTGCAATCAGTACTGCACAAGAGAAGAAGGCAGTCTTTATAGTCAGAGATCTGAGTGACTGGAAGAAAAAAAATATTCAAAGAGCAGAGAAAAGTTAAAGGAGTTATAGGTGGGAAGAATTTAAAGCAGAGAAGTGGAAGAAGAGAAAGAGAGGGAGCATATGGAAAAAGACATGTATTGTTATGAAAGCTAATAGAATTTAGTTTTAATATTTATTTTATATCCAACTTTTTCCTGAAAGCTTTAATAGGACAGGAACAATTTGTATTATCAAATGCTTATTTTTTTAAGGAAAAAGTAACCTATTGAGATCATTACTGACATTTCAAATAAGATTAGACTTACATTTTGTTCATATCTAAAATTTTTTTTTTCAAAATCACTGTAAGGTGCACACTTATAAAATACTTACATTGTTTTGAAACCCAACTGCACAGGGTAAAGAAGCAGCTTACCATGTGATGTTATTGCAGAAGGATAAGTCAAACCTTCATGCCTTATTAAAGTGATTTTATCAGGGAGATTAGTTGCTACAAAGTAACTTTTTAATCTCACACATTATACATTCACAAATCCAGTAATATAGGAATCATTCAGGAAATTTTTACTGTATTCTGAAAATAATCTCCTATAGCAATATGACAAGGAAACTGAATCCTACAAGGAAGACAAATTCTACAGCATATTTTACCCACACTGGGTAAATTTTCAGTCTTCAGGTAGAAAGAGAATGAAAAATCCTTTTGCTTAAAATATCACCTGCAGTCATTCAACCTTGCAAAATCCTTTCCTGGGTGAGATGTGTTTATTCAGCTTTTCAGTGTAGTGCATTGAGTTAGGATTAAGAGTTCTATAGAAACTTCAATGACACAAAAAAACATGTTTCCTTATCCTTGTAGTAATCACACCGTGACATGTAGTGGTGTTATATGTATGAACTGGAATCTAATTTCTAAAACTGGCGAAGCACTCATTTCTTGTCCAGTGTGCTTAGTGCACAGTAACAGGTTGGCCTCACCGTTCAATAAATCTGATCCTATTCCATTTCAGTTGTATATAACGTCTGATCCCTGGGCTCAGAAATGGCAGATATGGCACAGATTGTGTGTGAATGAAGGCGATCTACAATACGTGTCTTTATAAAAAGATGACTAGAAACCTAGTAGAAAATTATTTTCACTTGTTTGCTGAAGACATAGTAGGGCAGCAGACACTGCATATAAACCCCCTGACTTTCACTCTGTTGCCACATATCAAATAAATTTGAGGAGCTGGCAAGTGCTTTTCAGTGCCAATCAACAACCGAGAAAGAAGCGTTGCTATTGACAACAGGAAACTTCAGGGTCCTGAGTTGCAGAAGCTGTCTTTTAAAGGGTTCTAGTTGTCATTTTCCTCACATCAGTGAAGCATATTAATCTGTTCCATATTGTTTGACAAAGCTGTGGATAATTACCTTCTCATCTTCACAATGTTTTCACAAGGATCATTTATGAAGTAGCAATGTTTAGTGGGAAACAATAGCTAAACTTTCTAACTATGGGGAAAAAGGGTATATCTGGTACATAATTTCCAGTTTCCAGAATTTGGATAATCACCATATATATAATTCACACATAATTTTACTGCCTTATGCAGTAAACAACCTGAACAACCATACTTGCCAACCCCAGAGACACACTTAGGTTATTATAATTATTATTTAACAATAGGAGGCATTTAAAAAAATCTATTATCACAGTGTCATAAAGGAAAGAACATATGAACACCCCAAAATAGGAAGTCCACAATCTCAGAATGTAACACAGACTATTAAGTGAAATAGCTTTAGCTATTCACTATTAAGTGAAATAGCTTTAGCTATTCATGAAAAGCTCCCTGCATTATCCTCACATCACGTTCTCCTTACATCACAGGCTGAGGAAAGAAAATGAGTATCATCTTCTATAGATCCAAGTTTGGAAAATACTGCTTTCAGTGTTACTTGAGAAAAGCAAAAGGTCTTTTAACATTTGGTGAAAATTAAGGTTTCTAATTTCTGTAGCATATAGTTATGTTCCTGAAAGAGTGACTTACCTGCCACTGCCAAAATCAGTGACAGATTTTTACACAAGCTGTGTAAGAGGCATCTGTGTGACTAACGGCCTGGCGCGCACATTCACTCCGTGGCTAAGTGCCAATATTTTATCTGGGTGGTTAGCTTCAGACTCAGATGTTTCTACTTAAACAATTCCTGACTGGAACTCTGAAAGCAACATAATTCCTATGGATTCTATCTTCTTACCATCTTCTCCTCACCCACCCCATTGCCAAATACTTCCAATTCTCCAGACAGTCTCTCTCCTCATGAAGGACCAGAAGAGACATAAAGTGGGTTACCAGAGGCAGCCAGACAGACAGTGACACATCAGTGAGATATAATAATATGACCTGGATTTCTATGAAATGTCATTTATGCGTGAATATATGTGTAGACCAAAGCATTGTGCTGTACAAGTGGGTTCCTTCATCCAGGAACTACTGCCTTCCAGATGTCACCAATCAGTTCTTATTTGAAGACGTTCCTTGCCCTTCCTGTCTTACCCAGTACCAAGGGTAAATTAGATAGTCAGATAAGTTGAAGCCAGATATGAAATTAGGCCTCAAAAATATATGTTGGGAATTCCTATATGCTTTCCAGAAAGGAATTACAACTTTAGCTTTATACCGGCTAGCAAATAACTCAGAGGCAGAAGCATAATCAGTGTTTGTGCCTATGTAAGTGCTTATATACAAAGCAGTTGCAAAGGAAAACACATCCATGTCTGATACTGACATGAGAGAGAAAATTTTCCTGTGGACCCTCATAAAGAGAAAACTAACTGTGTAAGGTAGTGAAGATTCATTAACATGGCCTCATAGTAAACCAGTGGGTTTCAAAGGTCTGTTCCTTGTGTCTTCATTCAGCATAAGTTTATGGCAAAATGTTACTCTACAAGTTGTAAAAGCATTCCCATGAGGACCAGAGTAGTTTTCCAGAATTTATGCTTGTCTGGCTTAGATGGGGTAGATTTAAGGGTAGCTGAGTGAATGGACAGACTGCATGTCCTTCAATCATTTATAAATATTGTTTCTCCCAGCTGAGTTTCTGATAAGTGTTGAATGGCAGTGAGTTGAAGATTATATTCCCTGACAAGTACCTGGAGTGCAGCTATTCTGTTTTTCCAGTTAAGTGCAAAGCCATATGTTTCAACAGCTCCTCAACCCAGAGGCTGGATTGACATTTTCTTATGAAAGTTGACGAGTCTGACAAGAACAAATGCTTGCAGAGAAAGCCACTCCATCTGCACATGGAGATAAACAAAGGAGTACCCATGGGTAGGGCCAAGATTCTTTCCAAAAAGTAATTACTTTTCTGCTCAGAAATAGAAGGATGATCAAAGTACCAAAGATCAGTGGCACATGATAAGATCGTAACAATTTTAGGCTATATTCATTTTAACAAAAATACCATGCCCACTTGGAACTAAATTTTGTTCCAATCTGCTTCTACCACCTGATTCTAAGGATATTTCATTTCAATCTATTCCAAAGGATGTAAAGTGCTACTCAAAACCAAGAATATTTTTTGTCCATTCTGTTAATGGGAGGGGTATTCACTGTGATAAGGAAATTAAAGACCAGAAAAATGGCTTTTTCTCTTATACATGCTTGCTTGTAAGACTGAAAAGTAGAAATAAGGTTGAATGTTACCCTTTTGAGAGACATTCCAGCCACTCTTCTCTCCTTTCCTCCCTTGTAACTTTCTCCCAAACACATGAGGTAAGATGGTCTGAGACACTGCTGGACAGAACTGGTGCCTCCATAAAAATCCTAAGAAAAGAAAAAAAAAAATCCTGGGATAGGCAGCTTACACTGGCTCTTCTCTCTCTTTAAGTAGAAAGTATTTTGCTCTCCCTACTGTCAATAAAATGGGTAAAAGGAGCTATCCATTGGCCCAAGCCTAAGTCATCAAAGTTCCATCTAGGGATTTGGAACAAAAGCCTTTGCTGTGTTCTAGTTCGCTACATATAAATTACCCGCAGAGAGCTTGAAGAGACATTGATCAAAGGATATATATATATATATATATATATATATATATATATATTTATTTATTTATTTATATCAAAATATATATAATATCAAAGGAGATCGAAGGAGATCTCTATATATATCAAAATATAACCATAATATTAAATGACAGTGGTCAATAGTGGAATTATAGTGTCTTGGACTTGTTCCTTGGAAAAAGGCAAGTTTGAAATTAATGCATCAAGAAATAAAGTAGCAAACATTTTCAATGGGATCATCTAAGAAATAATATAATCATCTATAATTTGAGGGGAGTAGAGTTGTCCTTAATAAAAACGGTGTTTGGACAAGAAACTAAATCCCATCAGTTGGGATCTACTCAGAGAGTTGATAGTTATTCTAATTGGCAAAACAATCAGGGTCCATGATAGCTTGGGGAGAAAAACCTACACACCACTGAGGTTGTAGCTAGCCTGATTTTTTAATTACTTATACAATATGAAGATGTATTATCAAGACTTGACCAGAAAGGAACCTGGGGTCTATAAATTTGAGGGAGGGAGTTCCTCATTTTTTTTTTTTTTTTTTTTTTTTTTGGGGAGCAGGGAAAGGTTTATTGCAGGACCAAGCAAGGAGAACAGGTGGCTTGTGCTCAAAAACCCCCAACTCAAATAATGTTTATTTTTAAGGTTTAATTTTTTAGAGCAGTTTTAGGTTCACAGCAAAATTGAGAGGAAGATACAGAGATTTCCTGTATACCCCCTGCTCCACACATGCACAGATCCCCCATCATCCGTACCCCCCGCCAGAGTGGTACTCGATACAATTGATGATCCTACATTGATTAACACATCGTTATCACCCCAAATCCTTATTTTACATTAGGGATTGCTCTTGGTATTGTTCATTCTGTAGGTTTTCACAAATGTGTAATGACACGTGTCCACCATTATAGTATCATACCGAGTAGTTTCACTGCCCTAAAAATCATCTGTGCTCCGCCTATTGAACCCGTGTCCCCTGCATCGGCAGGCGGACTCTCAACCACTGCGCCACCAGGGAAGCCCTAGGGGAGTTCCTCATTTTTTACAAATAAATTAATTTTAGAATTCCCCCAGTAAACTCATAAATTTAGAAGCCATGTTGTAGAATTTGTCTTCAATACCATTTATAACAGCTAAACTCAGTTCTTATATGAATTTATTATACTCAAGTATTAGAAGAAAAGAAAAATTTATAATTAAGGAGGAAGAGGATGTATACACATATAGAATCTAATATTTCTGGAAAGATACATAAGAAAATGGTACCAATAAAGGAAACTAGGGGACTTCAGGCTAATGTTTATTTTTTTAGTGATATTTAGTATTTTTAACATATGTGTGTATTATCTCTAAATTTTTTTTAATTTTACAGTTGGATTTAAATTTAATTTTTTGATTTAATTTAAATTTTAATTTAATAATTTTGATTCCCTTTATAATTTTAATTTCACATGTTACCACACTAATCAACCCAGGTTTTAGTTGGTTTTTGTACATTGTTGTTATTATTTGTGCCTATTTTATTTTGATACACAATCTTTATGAATCTAGAGATTAGGAAGCCAAATTCCAAATATCCTAAGACAGATGATGGGAAGAATTAATTTATCCTTAGTGACAATCTGTCATTGAAAAAAGCAAACAAAATTCTTTTCTTCTCAATACTCAAGGCAGTTTTACAAAATCCACTTTGGCCTCCAGCTCTCCAGGTCTTTAGGACCACTACCTAAAGTCTTCAGTAGAGATTTTCTTAACCCTCATTGGGGCCACAGAGTATATTCAGTTTGGTGGAACATACTAGTTGGAACATGTAGGAAAAAGCTCTGCTCATCGAGAGGCAACACTGCAGATCATGGGCTGGGCTGGAGAAACAGTAAGATCAGCCCCCAGTTAAAAAGGCATCTGAAAGCATACTCTGTGGGACAGAAAAAGGAAGGGACTTATACATAAATTACGTCATCACAGTTGAAGATTTTTTACACAGTGAATTCATGCACAAAGCATTATGGTATGGAACAGTCTTCCTCTACATTCTAAGAACCCCCCCCATTTATATAACTACATACATAAGTGTGTATATATGCATCTACATGTATATATATACTATATAAATAGTATACATATGCATCTACATGTATATATATATATACTATATAAATAGTATACATATGTATGTGCAACATATTTTGTCTACTTTTGATTTGATCATGATAATTATATCAAACGTTCATTCTAACCCTCTTTTTCACTTGTTATAAGAATACGTCACTTACCTTTCCTTTATCTATCTCATTTTCTAAGTTACTAGAAAACCTGATCCATGAGAAAAATTTAAAAGAACAGATAAATAGTTGCAAATTTTCAACTCACAAGCACTAGAATAATTTGCAATCACTTTATTGATGATAGTTACAGTCAGCTACCTCATGCTAAAGTTAGGCTTTTTCATGGTAAGCTAGGCTGTGGAGCATACATAATGCCTGCATCTCTGGCTACAGCTCCACTCACTTACCATTCAAGAAACAATTTGCAATGCAAGTGAGTAAGAGTGCCTTTACAGGGATAACATTACATCTGCTAATTTGAAGACTTTAGAACTTAAATTCAGATCAGAACTCTATAGTGTTTCCCTCCCTGGAAAGACTACTGTGCAGCATTCTTTTTGTGGCTCTTGGCATGCTATTGGCGTGAATTACTAAATTTTGGAGAATGAGACCATAGAGAAGGAATTTTAAGCATTTACCATTTATCTTTACCTTTTTATTTGAAATAGTTGACTGATCATGACAAAAGTCATGTAGAAATAAGTTCCATTATAGAGCACATTGCCTATATACAATGAAGGAGGGAGAGGCATGACTATGTTCCAAATGAGGCTCACTTGATTGGTAGAACACAACGACTTGTCATAAAAGCATCTCCATTTAATTGAAAATCAATGAGAAAATCCTACTTCAGTGCACAACCACTGCTAACTGGAAGGTTCATCATTCAATGCCCCACGACAGGCACAGAAGGCGGACCTTGTTCACTGCAGAAATCTTCTTGTCCATTATTCGTTCAGTTATCCATTATAACTATTACAAAACATCCATAAAAATTAAAGTTGGCTTACTAAAAAAAGCATGCCATGGGGAACTTTTTCCCCAAAATCTCAATAAGCAATGGATGGAATTAAATTTGGTCCAACTTTATTCATATATTATAAATATAAATGGCCAAAGCAGGATTAACAGAATATTAAGCAGAATATTTTAAACTTTTATCTAAGATTTATGTCATATGTAAGAGTATGGTATGAGAAAGTTTTTCTCCCACCAGAACTAAAAATACTCTTAAATTTTATGTCAATTAAATATCAATACATAATCATCAAGAGGTCAGATTTCTATAAATCCACAAAGAACATTGTGTTGGAAGAATTCATCTCAGCTCACCAACTTTGCTTCTTCTAATGCTCTCAAGGAAGAAGTTTGCCTTCTTCAAAAAGCATGTTAAGAAAAGATATAAACACAGACTAGTTACAGAGAGTAATCAACATAGACCATTTACAGGGATTAACCCTGGTGATAGAGTAGTATGTTTGAAGGTGAGGAGGTAAAGTAGGAAAGTAGCCTTCAAAGGAGACTTTTGCTTGATAACTACCTCTTGGAATTTCTTTTTTTTTTTTTTTGCGGTACGCAGGCCTCTCACTGTTGTGGCCTCTCCCGTTGCGGAGCACAGGCTCTGGATGCGCAGGCTCAGCGGCCATGGCTCACGGGCCCAGCCGCTCCGCAGCATGTGGGATCTTCCCGGACCGCGGCACGAACCCGTGTCCCCTGCATCGGCAGGCGGACTCCCAACCACTGCGCCACCAGGGAAGCCCTGGAATTTCTTTTTATTAGATGTATTCTTGTATTATTTGTATAACTGAAAGAATAAAATTACATGAAGATATTAAATGAACATATACAGATAAATGTAGGAAGAAAAGAAAGAAAGAGATTAAAAGTATGAAAATATTCTTTAGGTGGAAAAACCAGAAAGGAAAAAGAGGCTGAATCCTTAACTAGAATTAAGCACTGCTACTACATCAAATTTTGATAAAAACTATAACACCAGTGTACATTTTGTCCATATAGATAAATAGAATATGAAAGACAGGCTTATTTCATTATAGTCACTTTTCTTAAATAACCTCTGTGGACAGATGTTTAGCTTCCTTCATTTTCTATTCCAAGCTTCTTAATTGTCTCTCTTGTTTTAATATCTCACTTAATCCAAAGGGTCTTTTTTGAACTTCATTCTTCATCATCCCTAATGAGTAATCACTCTACAGCCATCTGGACCACGCTTTATTATTTATTTCACACTTACTTATAGCTTATATGTCTCTTCAACACTGATGAATATAAAGGAATACACCCTTAGGAAAACCTGCCTGGCATGACTGGTGGGTCATGCAGGGTGATGAAAAACTAGTTTCTGAAAATCAGTTTGGCTAGATAAGGCTCCAGGTGTCAAAGTACTTTTTAGTGTGGACACCTTTTCTCTTCCAGAATGCTTATTAAAAGCATTTAGGGGAAGAGGTCAAGGTGACAGATTAAGAGGACGTGGAGTTCACCTTCCCCCATGAACACATCAAAAATACATCTACATATGAAATAATTCTCACTGAAAACTAACTGAAAATTGGCAGAAGGACTCCTGTAGAACCAAGGCTGTAAGAAAGATACACACATAAGTGGGTAGGAAGGTAAGAAAAGCAACTAGGTCAGGACCTGTGCCATCAGGAGGGAACTCAGAGGACAAGGGACATTGCAGGGGCAGAAACCCACTCTGGGGAGTAGGTCAAGCCACAGACTGGGCATCTTAGTCCTGGGGTCCAACATGGAAGAGACAAGCTCCCTTGGCTAGTTGGAGGACCGCTGGGACAAACAGAAAGGCTGGAGAAGCCTGGACTCCATGCCTGATGAGTATGCATGTGCACACTGGCTTGCTTCCAAGGCAGGGAGAGAGAAATTTGCTCTAGTAGCTGCCAGGGTTTCCCTCGACTCTCTCACCATGCATCCCGGCCTGAGCTGAGCAACTGCTCCAGCCCTGTTCACTCCACACCAGAGTGCAGCACTGGATCTGGGGAAGCCAGGACCAGGAAAAAGACTTGACTGTGGGCAGTGTCTGAGCAGAGATGCAGATGCCTCCACAGGCAGTGCACTGTGTCTCTGTATGCACATGGGTGCCACTTGCTATGGCAGCCCTCTCCTCTGAGGCAAAGGCCCTGGAGTGGGGAGAGGAAAATATAAATACTTTAAGGGAAAAGCATCAGCTCAAGCCCAAACCTCAGGGCTTCTGCTCTAGCAACCTGGCATCAGACCCTTCCCCTAACAGGGTGGTGACAGCCAATGACCAGAGAGGAAGTGCTGCCTTGCACCCAACTCTAGCCCCTCCATCTCCAGCTTCACCCCTTACCAAGGTGATAGCTGCCAGCACACCCTGAGGAAAGACCGTGACAGACATTCAAATCAAATCCAGCCCTCCCACCAAAGGCACTCAGCACACAGTTTGCACAGGGATGCCCCTACTTAAGGATACCCCTTCAAGACCATAATATGTAACTGTTTCACCTAAATTTATAGAGGCAGAGAAAATTAAGTAAAATGAAAAGGCAGAGGAAATACTCTCAATTGAAAGAGCAAGAGAAAATTCCTGAAAAACTAAATAATGAAATAGAAATAAATAATTCACCAGGTAAATAATTCAAAACTTGGTAATAAAAATATTAACTAAATTAGGGAAAATAATTGATTTAAACAATGAATATTTTAACAAGGAACTATAAAAAGACCAAATCAAAAATAAATAATTCAATATCTGAAATTTAAAAATAAAACATACTAGAAGGAATGAAAAGCAGACTAAGTGATACAAAAGAGCACATACATGATCTGGAAATAGAATTATGGAAATCATTCAATCAGAACAGCAGGAAAAAACTTTTAATGAAAGAAAATTAAGAGATGTTTTGAATAACATTAAGCATTTTTATATTCCCATTATAGGGGTTCCAAAAGGAAAAGAGAGAAGGGGATTAAAAATGTATCTGAAGAAATTATGTCTGAAAACTTCCCAAACCTGAAGAAGGAAACAGATATCCAGGTACAGGAGGCACAGAGAGTCCCAAACAAGATGAACCCAAATCGACATATCATAATTAAAATGGCAAAAGTTAAAGAGAGAATTCTAAAGGCAGTAAAAGAAAAATAAAGACTCATATACAAGGTAATCCTCATAAGATTATCAGCTGACTTTTCTTCAGAAATTTTGCAGGCCAGAAGGGAGTGGCATGAAATATTCAAAGTTCTGAGACAGAAAAACATGTAACTTGGTTACTCTACCCAGCAAGATTAGCATTTAGAATAGGAGGGACAAAGAACTTCTCAGACAAGCAAAATCTAAAAGAATTCATCCATACTAAACCTACCCTAAAAGAAATGGTGAAGGGTCT
This sequence comes from Lipotes vexillifer, assembly GCF_000442215.2. Lineage (NCBI taxonomy): Eukaryota > Metazoa > Chordata > Mammalia > Artiodactyla > Lipotidae > Lipotes > Lipotes vexillifer. The sequence continues at coordinate 1,181,411 of NW_006794958.1, read as the reverse complement.
TTTCTAAATGGAAAAGAAGTAAGAATCTATAGTTAAGGGAAAACCCTAATAGGAAAGGCATATATATAGTATGGATTAGAGATCACTTAAGCCAGTATGTAGATTAAATGGAAAAAAAAGTGAAAAAGCAACTATAACTACAATAAAGAATTTAGGGATAATCATGAAAATGTAAAATATGACATCAAAACACAAAATTTGGGGGAGGAGAGTAAAAAATGTAGATCTTTTAAAATGTGTTTGAACTTAAATGATTACCAGTTTAAAATGAGTAGACATAATTATAGGTCAACATAGATGAACACCATGGTAACTACAAATCAAAAACCTACAACAGATACACTAATACTAGAAAGAAAGGAACAGAAGCATACTACTAAAGGAAATCTTCAGAGCACAAGGGTAGAAAAAAAAGAAGAAATAAACACAGAAGAACTACAAAAACAGCTGGAAAACAAGTAATAAAATGGCAATAAGTATATACCTATCAATAATTACTTTAAATGTCAATGAATAAGTGTTCCAAACAAAAAACATAGGGTGGCTGAGACACTATAAAACTCTTAGAGGAAAACATAAGCAGAACACACTTTGACATAAATCACAGCAAGATCTTTTTTGACCCACCTCCTACACTAATGAAAACAAAAACAGAAAGAAACAAATGAGACCTAATTAAACTTAAAATATTTGTACAGTAAAGCAAAAAACAAACAACACTAAAAGACAACCCTCAGAATGGAAGAAAATATTTGCAAAAGAAGCAACTGACGAGGGATTAATTTCCAAACTATACAAACAGCTCATACAGCTCAATATCAAAAAAACAAACAACCCAATCCCAAAATGGGGGGGGGGACCTTCAAGATGACAAAAGAGTAAGACATGGAGATCACCTTCCTCCCCACAAATACATCAGAAATACATCTACACGTGGAACAACTCCTACAGAACACCTACTGAATGCTGGCAGAAGACCTCAGACCTCCCAAAAGGCAAGAAACTCCCCAGGTACCTGGGTAGGGCAAAAGAAAAAAGAAAAAACAGAGACAAAAGAATAGAGACAGGACCTGCATCTCAGGGAGGGAGCTGTGAAGGAGGAAAAGTTCCCACACACTAGGAAGCCCCTTCACTGGCAGAGATGGGGAGTGGCGGGGGGAAACTTTGGAGCCACAGAGGAGAGTGTAGCAACAGGGGTGCACAGGGCAAAGTGGAGAGATTCCCACACAGAGGATCAGTATCGACCAGCACTCACCACCCTGAGAGACTTGTCTGCTCACCCACTGGGGTGGGTGGGGGCTGGGAGCTGAGGCTCAGCTTCATAGGTCAGATCCCAGGGAGAGGACTGGGGTTGGCTGTGTGAACACAGCCTGAAGGGGGCTAGTGCACCACAGCTAGCCGGGAGGGAGTCCAGGAAAAAGTCTGGACCTGCGTAAGAGGCAAGGGACAATTTTTTCAAGGTGCGCGAGGAGAGGGGAATCAGAGCACTGTCTAAACCACCTCCAGAGATGGGTGCGAGCTGTGGCTATCACCGCGGACACGAGAAATGGACGTGAACCGCTAAGACTGCTGCTGCAGCCAATAAGAAGCCTGTATGCAGCACAGACCGCTATCCACACTTCCCCTCCCAGGAGGCTGTGCAGCACGCCACTGCCAGGATCCCTTGATCCAGGGCCAAATTCCCTGGGAGAACACATGGCACACCTCAGGCTGTTGCAATGTCATGCCAGCCTCTGCCAAGGCAGGCTGGCCCCACATTCCGTACACCATCATCCCCCAGGCCTGAGTGAGCCAGAGCCCCCTAATCAGCTGCTACTTTAACCCCATCCTGTCTCAGTGAAGAACAGATGCCCCCAGGAGACCTACACGCAGAGGCAGGGCCAAATCCAAAGCTGAACCCCAAGAGCTGTGCAAAAAAAGAACAGAAAGGGAAATCTCTTCCAGCAGCCTCAGGAGCAACAGATTAAATCTCCACAATCAACTTGATGTATGCTGCATCTGTGGAATACCTGAATAGACAATGAAACATTCCAAAATTGAGGTGCTGGACTTTGGGAGCAATGATATAAATTTTTTTTTTCCTTCTTCTCTTTTTGTGAGTGTGTATGTGTATGCTTCTTTGTGTGACTTTGTCTGTATAGCTTTGCTTTTACCATTTGTCCTAGGATTCTCTCTGTCTATTTTTTATTAATTTTCTTTTTTTTTAGTATAGTTTTTAGTGCTTATTATCATTGGTGGATTTGTTTTTTCCTTTGGTTGCTCTCTTCTTTCATTCTTTCTTTCATTTTTTCTTTTTTTAATTACTTTTTAACTTTTTTTTTTTTTTTTTTTTTATGTTTTTTTTTTGCGGTACGTGGGCCTCTCACTGTTGTGGCCTCTCCCGTTGCGGAGCACAGGCTCCGGATGCGCAGGCTCAGTGGCCATGGCTCACGGGCCCAGCCGCTCCACAGCATGTGGGATCTTCCCGGACCGGGGCACGAACCCACGTCCCCTGCATCGGCAGGCGGACTCTCAACCACTGCGTCACCAGGGAAGCCCATAACTTTTTATTTTTAATAATTATTTCTTATTTTTATGTTAACAACATTATATTTTATTTTATTCTTATTTATTTTATTTTTTTCTTTCTTTTTTTCTCGCTTTTCTTCTGAGCCATGCGGCTGACAGGGTCTTGGTGATTGGGCTGCTGTCAGGCCTGTGCCTCTGAGGTGGGAGAGCTGAGTTCAGGACATTGGTCCAACAGATACCTCCCAGCTCCACATAATATCAAACGGCAAAAGCTATCCCAGAGAGCTCCACCTCACTGCTAAGACCCAGCTCCACTCAATAACCAGCAAGAGACAGTGCTGGACACCCTATGCCAAACAACTAGCAAGATAGAAACACAACCCTACCCATTAGCAGAGAGGCTGCCTAAAATCATAAGGTCACAGACACCCAAAAACACACCACTGGACACGGTCCTGACCACCAGAAAGACAAGATCCAGCCTCATCCACTAGAACACAGGCACTAGTTCCCTCCACCAGGAAGCCTACACAACCCACTGAACCAACCATAGCCACTGGGGGCAGACACCAAAAACAACGGGAACTACGAACCTGCACCCTGTGAAAAGGAGACCCCAAACAGAGTAAGTTAAGCAAAATGAGAAGACAGAGAAATACACAGCAGATGAAGGAGCAAGTTAAAAACCCACAGACCAAACAAATGAAGAGGAAATAGGCAGTCTACCTGAAAAAGAATTCAGAGTAATGATAGTAAAGATGATCCAAATTCTTGGAAATAGAATGGAGAATATAAAAGAAACGTTTAACAAGGAACTAGAAGAACTAAAGGGCAAACAAACAATGATGAACAACACAATAAATGAAATTAAAAATTCTCTAGAAGGAATCAATAGCAGAATAACTGAGGCAGAAGAACGGATCAGTGACCGGGAATATAAAATAGTGGAAATAACTACTGCAGAGCAGAATAAAGAAAAAAGAATGAAAAGAACTGAGGACACCCTCAGAGACCTCTGGTACAACATTAAATGCACCAACATTCGAATTACAGGAGTCCCATAAGAAGAAGAGAAAAAGAAAGGGACTGAGAAAATATTTGCAGAGATTGTAGTTGAAAACTTCCCTAATATGGGAAAAGAAATAGTAAATCAAGTCCCAGAAGCACAGACAGTCCCATACAGGATAAGCCCAAGGAGAAACACACCAAGACACATATTAATCAAACTATCAAAAATTAAATGCACAGAAAAAAATATTAAAACAGCAAGGGAGAAAGAGTAAATAACATACAAGTGAATCCCCATAAAGTTAACAGCTGATCTTACAGCAGAAACTCTGCAAGCCAGAAGGGAGTGGAAGGACATATTTAAAGGGATGAAAGGGAAAAATCTACAACCAAGATTACTCTACCCACCAAGGATCTCATTCAGATTCGACCGAGAAATTAAAACATTTACAGACAAGCGAAAGCTAAGAGAATTCAGCACCACAAAACCAGCTTTACAACAAATGCTAAAGGAGCTTCTCTAGGCAGGAAACACAAGAGAAGGAAAAGACCGACAATAACAAAACCCAAACAATTAAAAAATGGTAATAGGAACATATATATCGATAATTACCTTAAATGTAAATGGATTAAAAGTTCCAACCAAAAGACATAGACTGGCTGAATGGAGACAAGAACAAGACCCATATATATGCTGTCTACAAGAGAACCATGTCTGACCTAGGGACACATACAGACTGAAAGTGAGGGGATGGAAAAAGATATTCCATGCAAATGTAAATCAAAGGAAAGCTGCAGTAGCAATTCTCATATCAGACAAAATAGACTTTAAAATAAAGACTATTACAAGAGACAAAGAAGGACACTAGGTAATGATCAAGGGATGAATCCAAGAAGAAGATATAACAATTGTAAATATTTACGCACCCAACATAGGAGCACATCAATACATAAGGCTAACAACCATAAAAGGGGAAATTGACAGTAACACAATCATAGTAGGGGACTTTAACACCTAATTTTCACCAATGGACAGATCATCCAAAATGAAAATAAAAAAGGTAACACAAGCTTTAAATGATAGATTAAATAAGATGGACGTAATTGATATTTATAGGGCATTCCATCCAAAAACAACAGAATATACTGTCTTCTCAGGTGCTCATGGAATTCTCCAAGATACATCATATCTTCGGTTACAAATCAAGCCTCAATAAATTTAAGAAAATTGAAATAGTATCAATTATCTTTTCCAACCACAACGCTGTAAGACTAGATATCAACTACAGGAAAAAATCTGTAAAAAATATACACACCTGGAGGCTAAACAACACATTACTTAGTAACCAAGAGATCACTGAAGAAATCAAAGAGGATATCCAAAAATACCTAGAAACAGGGCTTCCCTGGTGGCGCAGTGGTTGAGAGTCTGCCTGCTGATGCAGGGGACACGAATTCGTGCCCCGGACTGGGAAGATCCCACATGCCGCGGAGCGGCTGAGCCCATGAGCCATGGCTGCTAAGCCTGTGTGTCCAGAGCCTGTGCATCCGGAGCCTGTGCTCTGCAACGGGAGAGGCCACAACAGTGAGAGGCCCACGTACCGAAAAAAATTTAAAAACCTAGAAACAAATGACAATGAAAACAAGATGACCCAAAACCTATGGAATGAAGCAAAAGCAGTTCTAAGAGGGAAGTTTATAGCAATACAATCCAAACTCAAGAAACAAGAAACATCTCAAATAAACAACCTAACCTTACACCTAGAGCAATAAGAGAAAGGAGAACAATAAAACCCCAAACTTAGCAGAAGGAAAGAAATCATAAAGATCAGATCAGAAACAAATGACAAAGAAATGAAGGAAACAATAGCAAAGATCAATAAAACTAAAAGCTGGTTCTTTGAGAAGATAAACAAAATTGATAAACCATTAGCCAGAGTCATCAAGAAAAAAGGAAGAAGACTCAAATCAACAGAATTAGAAATGAAAAAGGAGAAGTAACAACTGACATTGCAGAAATACAAAGGATCATGAAAGATTAGTACAAGCAACTCTATGCCAATAAAATGGACCAACTGGAAGAAATGGACAAATACTTAGAAAAGCACAACCTTCCGAGACTGAACCAGGAAGAAATAGAAAATATAAACAGACCAATCACAAACACTGAAATTGAAACTGTGATTAAAAATCTTCCAACAAACAAAAGCCCAGGACCAGATGGCTTCACAGGTGAATTCTATCAAACATTTACAGAAGAGCTAACACCTATCCTTCTCAAACTCTTCCAAAATATAGCAGAGGGAGGAACACTCCCAAACTCATTCTACAAGGCCACTATCACCCTAATACCAAAACCAGACAATGATGTCACAAAGAAAGAAAACTACAGGCTAATATCACTGATGAACATAGATGCAAAAATACTAGCAAACAGAATCCAAAAGCACATTAAAAGGATCATACGCCATGATCAAGTGGGGTTTCTCCCAGGAATGCAAGGATTCAATATACACAAAGCAATCAATGTGATATACCATATTAACAAATTGAAGGAGCAAAAGCATATGATCATGTCAATAGAGGCAGAAAAAGCTTTCAAAAAAATTCAACACCCACTTCTGATAAAAACCCTCCAAAAAGTAGGAATAGAGGGAACTTACCTCAGCATAATAAAGGTCATATATGACAAACTCACAGCCAACATCCTTCTCAAAGGTGAAAAACTGAAACCATTTCACTACAATCAGGAACAAGACAAGGTTGTCCACTCTCACCACTATTATTCAACATAGTTTTGGAAGTTTTAGCTACAGCAATCAAAGAAGAAAAAGAAATAAAAGGAATCCATATCGGAAAAGAAGTAAAGTTGTCACTGTTTGCAGATGACATGATACTATACATAAAGAATCCTAAAGACTCCACCAGAAAACTAGCAGAGCTAATCAATGAATTTGGTAAAGTAGCAAGATACAAAATTAATGCACAGAAATCTCTTCCATTCCTATACACTACTGAGGTAAAATCTGAAGGAGAAATTAAGGAAACTCTCCCACTTACCATTGCAACAGAATGAATAAAATACCTAGGAATAAACCTACCTAAGGAGACAAAAGACCTGTATGCAGAAAACTATAAGACACTGATGAAAGAAATTAAAGATGATACAAATAGATGGAGAGATATACCCTGTTCTTGGAATGGAAGAAAGAACATTGTGAAAATGACTGTACTACCCAAAGCAATCTACAGATTCAATGCAATCCCTATCAAACTACCAATGGCATTTTTCACAGATCTAGAACAAAAAATTTCACAATTTCTATGGAAACACAAAAGACCCTGAATAGTCAAAACAACCTTGAGAAAGAAAAACAGAGCTGGAGGAATCAGGCTCCCGGACTTCAGACTATACTATAAATCTACAGTAATCAAGATAGTATGTTACTGGCACAAAAACAGAAATGTATATCAATGGAACAGGGTAGAAAGCCCAGAGATAAACCCAAACACATATGGTCACCTTATTTTTGATAAAAGAGGTAAGAATATACAATGGAGAAAAGATAGCATCTTCAGTAAGTGGTGCTGGTAAAACAGGACAGCTACATGTAAAAGTATGAAGTTAGAACACTCCCTAACACCAAACAGAAAAATAAACTCAAAATGGATTAAAGACCTAAATGTAAGGCCAGACACTATCAAACTCTTAGAGGAAAACATAGGCAGAATACTCTATGATGTAAATCACAGCAAGATCCTTTTTGACCTACCTCCTAGAGAAATGGAAATAAAAACAAAAATAAACAAATGGGACCTAATGAAACTTAAAAGCTTTTGCACAGCAAAGGAAACCATAAACAAGATGAAAAGACAACCCTCAGAATGGGAGAAAATATTTGCAAATGAAGCAACTGAGAAAGGATTAATCTCCAAAATTTACAAACAGCTCATGCAGCTCAATATCAAAAAAACAAACAACCCAATCCAAAAATGGGCAGAAGACCTAAATGGATATTTCTCCAAAGAAGATATACAGATTGCCAACAAACACTTGAAAGGATGCTCAACATCACTAATCATTAGAGAAATGGAAATCAAAACTACAATGAGGTATCACCTCACACTAGTCAGAATGGCCATCATCAAAAAATCTACAAGCAATAAATGCTGGAGAGGGTGTGGAGAAAATGTAACCCTCTTGCACTGTTGGTTGGAATGTAAATTGATACAGCCACTATGGAGAATAGTATGGAGGTTCCTTAAAAAACTAAATATAGAGCTACCATATGACCCAGCAATCCCACTACTGGGCATATACCCTAAGAAAACCATAACTCAAAAATAGTCATGTACCACAATGTTCATTGCAGCTCTATTTACAATAGCCAAGACATGGAAGCAAACTAAGTGTCCAACAACAGATGAATGGATAAAGAAGATGTGGCAGATATATACAATGGAATATTTCTCAGACATAAAAAGAAATGAAATTGAGTTATTTGTAGTGAGGTGGATGTACCCAGAGTCTGTCATACAGAGTGAAGTAAGTCAGAAAGAGTATAACAAATACCATATGCTAACACATGTATATGGAATCTTAAAAAAAAAATGGCTATGAAGAACCTAGGGGCAGGACAGGAATAAAGACGCAGACGTAGAGAATGGACTTGAGGCCATGGGGGGGAGGGCATAGGATAAGGTGGGACGAAGTGAGAGAGTGGCATGGACTTTATATACTACCAAATGTAAAATAGATAGCTAATGGGAAGCAGCTGCATTGCACAGGGAGGTCAGCTCGGTGCTTTTTGACCACCTAGAGGGGTGGGATAGGGAGGGTGGGAGGGAGAAGCAAGAGGGAGCAGATATGGGGATATTTGTATATGTATAGCTGATTCACTTTGTTATAAAGCAGAAACTAACACACCATTGCAAAGCAATTATACTCCAATAAAGATGTTAAAAAAGAAAAATGGGTGGAAGATCTAAATAGACATTTCTCCACAGAAGACATACAGATGGTGAACAAACACATGAAAAGATGCTCAACATCATTAATTATTAGAGAAATGCAAATCAAAACTACAATGAGGTATCATCTCACACTGGTCAGAATGTCCATCATCAAAAAATCCACAATTAATGCTGGAGAGGGTGTGGAGAAAAGGGAACCCTCTTACACTCTTGGTGGGAATAAACATTGATACAGTCACTATGGAGAATAGTATGGAGGTTCCTTAAAAAACTAAAAGTAGAACTACCATTTGACCCAGCAATCCCAATTCTGGGCATGTTCCCAGAGAAAACCATAATTCAAAAAGATACATGCACCCCAATGCTCATAGCAGCACTATTTACAATAGCCAGGACATGGAACCAATTGTCCATTGTCCATCAACAGAGGAATGGATAAAGAAGATGTGGTATATATATACAATGGACTATTACTTAGTCATAAAAAGGGATGAAATTGTGTCATTTGCAGAGACGTGGACAGTCCTAGAGACTGTCATACAGAGTGAAGTAAGTCAGAAAGAGAAAAGCAAATATCGTATATTAATGCATATATATGGAATCTAGAAAAATGGTACAGATGATCTTATTTGAAAAGCAGAAATACAGACACATACATAGAAAACAAACTTATGGATAGCAATGGAGAAAGGGGAGGGTTTGGAATGAATCTGGAGATTGAGATTGACATATATACACTACTGTGTATAAAATAGGTAACTAATCAGAACCTACTGTATAGCCCAGGGAACTCTACTCAGTGCTCTGTGGTGACCTAACTCAGAAGGAAATCAAAAAAAGAGGGGATATATATATACGTATGGCTGATTCATTTTGCTGTACAGAAGAAACTGGCACAGAAGTATAAAGCAACTATATTCCTATATATATAGTATATATATAAAAGAGCTTTTCTTGAAGCCATCTTTCTTTCTAAAGATTTATAATGCACTTGGTTATTGCTTTGAAAGAAGAAATTGAAGTTTTGTCAGTACATATTCCTTCACATTGTTCTATTTCCATGGTTTTCTGCAACCGTAATAATAATCTTTTAATGCCAAATCACAGTATTAATTTTTAAGTTCATTTTAAACCACAGTAAACCCAACATGGGTAGTATCATTAATCCACAAATCTCTATTGAATTAAGATAATTTTAACAGCAATGACTAGGTTCTCACAGTGTCAGCAAGGAAGACTAAGTCAAGACCACTGCCTGGATGATGACAACTATTTTAGGATGTGTCTTATTCCAGAAATGTAAAAGGTAAAACAATTTGTGGCTTAGATTTGATCAAATGTGCAAGTATTCCCACCATGGGAAAAATTGAGATCACATAGTAAAAGTGTCAAAATAGTAGAGGTAAGTTCTGAGGTCTGAGTCCAGTAGAGAAGACTAAAATGGAGCAGCCAGTGAAGTAGGAAGAAAGTAAGTAGAATGTTGTTTCTGGCAAGACAAGGAAGAGAAGATTACAAGAAGGAGGGAGTGATCTGCAGTATCAAATCCTGCAGAGAAAATACAGAAGAGGACTGAGAATTGCTCACTGGCATTGGGAACATGATAATCTTTGGTGACATAAATGAATACCATTTCTTAGGCATGGTAGAGAGAATAACCTCATTGAAATGGGATTAAGAGGGAATGCGGGAATTCCCTGGCAGTCCAGTTGTTACCACTCTGCACTTCCACTGCAGGGGGGCCAGGTTCAAGCCCTGGTTGGGGAACTAGGATCCCACAAGTCATGCAGCTGGAAAGTGGGATAGTAAAGAACTCCTCCAAGCCTAGTTCGTTGGTTTTTACTTGTTTGTTTGTTTGATTTTGTTTTGTTGTTTTTTATTTTTAAGCAGGAAAATAAGGGCAGTGACTAGAAAAGGATAGGAGATTAAAGGTTTTTTATATTGAGAGATTTTATAGTATACTTATATGCTAATGAGAATATTAGTAGAGAAAGAAAACTTGATCATGCAGGAGACAAAAGGAGCAATGTCCTTGCTTACACATGAAAGAATAGGATCCAGTGTCATCCAAGCCTCTGTACTATTCCCATGTTGTATAATTATTTATATGTCTAAATTTCATAGGCTAAGAATTCCTTTATGCCTGGAATCATGGTCCATTTACCTTTTCATACCCAGGCCAAGCAGAATAGCACAGTGTTCATTAGTGTGGGCTTTGGACTCAGACTGCCTAGATTTGAAACCTGAGTCAGATGCTTGTTAGCTGTGTACTTGAGAAGCTGTACATGAAATTTTCTATGCCTTAGTTTCCTCATCTATAAAATGGGGGTACAAATATTACTTACCTGTTGTGACAATCAAAGTCTGAATGCAGGTAAAGTGCTTAGAATGGTGTTTGACATGTTACAAATACACAATAAATGTTAGTTATACAAATTTAAGTTACAGAACTAAAACCAACAATGACAACAACAACAAAAAACACAGGGTGGCTGATTGGATTAAAAAAAAAAACTACACCCTTCAATACTCTGCCTACAAGAGGCTCACTTCAGGGCTAAAAACACAGAGAGAATGAAAGTGAGAGGATGGAAAAAGATATTTCATACAAATGTAAACTATGAGAAAGTGGGGGTAGCAATAACTCATGCCAGACAAAATAGACTTTAAAACAAAGGCCATAAGGAAAGACAAAGAAGGGCATTATACAATGATAAAGGGATAAATATAAGAAGAGGATCTTATACTCACTAACATATATGCACCCAACACAGGAGCACCTAAACATGTAAAGCAAATACTAACAGATATAAACAGAAATTGACAATAATACAAGAATAGTAATGGGACTTTAACACCCCATTTATATCAATGGGCAGATCATTCAGACAGAAAATCAGTGAAACAACAGTGGTCTTAAGTGACACAATAGATCAGTGGAACTTAATAGATATCTACAGGACATTACATTCAAAACAAGTAGAATACACATTCTTTTCAAGTGCACAGCAATCATTCTCTAGAATAAATAACATGCTAGGTCACAAAACAAATATCAACAAATTTAAGAGGATAGAAATCATATCAAGCATTTTTTCCAATCACGACACTATGAAGCTAGTAATAAATTACAAAAAGAAAAAATTGGAAAACAAACACATAGAGACTAAACAGCATGCTACTAACACACCAATGTGTCAATAAAAACATCAATGAAGAAATCAGAAAATACCTCAAGACAAATGAAAATGGAAACACAACATTCCAAAATCTATGGGATGCACCAAAAGCAGTTCTAAGAGGGAAATTTACAACAGTACAGGCCTTTCTCAAGAAACAAGAAAAATCTCAAAGAAACAACCTAACTTACTACCTAAAAGAATTAGAAAAAGAACAAACAAAGCTCAAAGTCACAGAAAAATGAAAATAATAAAGATCAGTGAGGAAATAAATAGAATAGTGAAAAAAAAAGAGAAAATATCAGAGAAACCAAAACATTTTTTTTGAAAATATAAGCAAATTGGTAAACCATTAGCCAGGCTCACCAAGAAGAAAAGAGGACCCAAATAAAATAAGAAATGAAAGGTGGGAAATAACAACTGATACCACAGAGACACAAAAAACATAAGAGAATATTACAAACAGCTATATACCAACAAACTGGACAACCTAGAATGAACAAATTTCTGGAAACATACAAACTGCCATAACTAAATCAAGAAGAAACAGACAATTTGAACAGACCAAACACTGGTAGTGAAATCAAAGTTGTAATTTTAAAAATTCCCCAAAAATTGAAGCGCAGGACCGGGTGGCTTCACTAGGGAATTCTACCAAACATATAAAGAAAAGCTTGTACCTATCCTTCTCAAACTATTCCAAAAAATTGAAAAGGAGAGAACACTCCCAAATTAATTTGAGACTACCATTACCCTCATACCAAAACCAGACAAAGACACAACAACAACAGCAAAAAAGAAAATTATAGGACAATATCTGTGATGAACATGCAAAATTCCTCAACAAAATATTAGCAAATCAAATCCAACAATATACAAAAAGGATCATGCATCATGATCAAGCTGGATATATTCCAGGGTCACAAGGATGTTTCAACATTTGAAAATCAAACAATGTAATAGCACATTAACAAGGGGAAGGATAAAAATCACATGATCATGTCAATAGACACAGTAAAATCATTTGACAAAATTCAACATGCATTCATGATTAGAACTCTCATCAAAGGAGAAGAGAGGGAACATATCTCAACATAATAAAGGCCATTTAGGCCAGACCCACAGCCAACATTATACTCAATCATGAAAAACTGAAAGCTTTTCCTCTAAATTCAGGAACAAGACAAGGATGCACACTCTTGCCACTTCCATTTAATGTAATATTGGAAATCCTAGCCACAGGAATCAGACAAGGAAAAGAAATAAAAGGCATCCAAATTTGAAGGGAAGTGGTAAAATTGTCACTATTTGCAGATTACATGATACTGTATACAGACAACCTTAAAATCTCCACCAAAAAAATATAAGAACTAATAAATGAATTCAGCAAAGTAGCAGGATACAAGATTAATATACAGAAATCTGTTTTGTCTCTATACACTGAGTGAACTATCAGAAAGATAAAGTGAAGAAAACAATCCCATTTAAAATCACATCAAAAAGAATAAAATACCATGAATAAACTTAACCAATGAGGTGAAAAGCCCATACTCTGAAAACTATGAAACATTGATAAAGGAAACCAAAGATGACACAAAGAAGTGGAAATATATCTCATGCTCTTGGACTGAAGAATTAATACTGAATATTTTAAAATGGTCATACTACCCAAAGCAATCTACAGATTTATACAGTCCCCACCAAGATACCCAGGATATTTTTCACAGAACTAGAACAAATAACACTAAAATTCATACAGAACAACAAAAGACACCCAACTGCCAAAGCAGTCTTGAGAAAAAAGAACAAAAGTGAAGGTATAACCCTCCCAGATTTCAGACTATACTACAAAGCTATAGTAACCAAAACAGCATGGTACTGGCACAAAAACAGACACATAGATCAATGGAACACAATAGAGAGCCCAGAAATAAACTCATGCATTTTTGGTCAATTAATCTACAACCAAGTATGCAACCATACACAATGGAGAAAAGACAGCCTCTTCAACAAGTGTTGCTGGGAAAACTAAACAGCTACATGTAAAACAGTGAGATTAGAACATTATTTTACACCACATCAAAAAAAAAAAAACTCAAAATGGATTAAGGACTTAAATGTAAGAATGGAAATCATAAAACTCCTAGAAGAGAACATAAACAGCACACTCTTTGATTTAAAACAGCAATAGTTTTTTGGATCTGTCTCCTAAGGCAAAATAAATGAAAGCAAAAATAAACAAATAGGACCTAATTAAACTTAAAAGTTTTTGCACAGCAAAGGAAACCATTGGCAAAATGAAAAGACAACCTATAGAATGGGAGAAAATATTTGCAAATGATATGACTGGCAAGGGATAATCAAAATATGTAAAAAGCTTTTAAAATACAATATCAAAAAAACAAGTAGCTCAATTAAAAAATGGGCAGAAGGCTTGAATAAACATTTTTTCAAAAAAGATATACAGATGGCAAACTGGTACATGAAAAGATGCTCAACATCACTAATTAGAGAAATGTAAATCAAAACAACAATGAGATACCACCTCACACCTGTCAGAATGACTATCATCAAAAAGTCTACAAATAACAAATGGTGAGGATATGGAGAAAAGGGAACCCTTGTACATTGTTGGTGGGAAAGTAAACTGGTGCAGCCACTATGGAAAACAGTATGGAGATTCCTCAAAATCCTAAAAATGGGACTATCACATGATCCAGCAATTCCAATCGTGGGTATATATCCCCCCAAAATAAAAACACTAATTTGAAAAGATACATGCACCCCAATGTTCACAGCAGCACTATATAGAATAGCAAATATATGGAAGCAACTCGTGTCCATCATCAGACAAATGGATAAAGAAGTAGTATATATATATATATATATATATATATTCAGTGGAATATTAGTCATAAAAAAGAATGAAATTCTGCCATTTGCAGCAACGTGAATGAACCTAGAGAGTATTATGCTTATTGAAATGTCAGAGAAAGACAAGGACTATATGATATCACTTATATGTAGAATGTAAAAAATAATACAAAGGAGTACATATGCAAAACAGAAAGTGGCTCACAGATATAGAAAACAAACTAGTGGTTATCAAAGGGGGAGGGGAAAATTAGACATATGGGATTAAAAGATACAAACTGCTATGTGTAAAATAGAAAAGGAACAAGGATATATTGTATAGCACAGAGAATTAAAGCTATTATGCTGTAATAACTTTTACTGGAGTATAATCTGTAAAACTACTGAATCACTATGCCCTACAACTGAAACTAATATAATACTGTAAATCAACTATACAAGAAAGAAAGAAAGAGAGAGAGAGAGAGAAAGAAAGAAAGGAAGGAAGAAAGAAAGGGAGAGAAGGAAGGAAGGACAGAAGGGAGAGAAGAAGGGAGGGAGGGAGGAAGAAAGGCTTTTAGGCCTCTAAGTAAGAACTAAGTTCCATATGCCTTTGGAGTTGGGACCAATACTCTCCGGTTTAAAAAGCAAATCATCACCTCCTTGTTTACATATATTATATTCCGCTTCTAAATCTTATTTTTAAACTCTTATTTAGTTAGAATCAGAGGAATTAACTTTAAAGGATAATTTTTTTACTTATTTAGAAAACATTTTGAAGGTTATCTTAATTGACCAAGAACTGTATCCATAATAAGGGCAAATTTTTTCTCTTGTTTTTTCCCTCAGGGATACATTAAAGTGTTCTATAAATTTATTAGGAACAAGCTGAATCCAGAATATTCATGAATATAACATTTTCTGCTAAAATCATACAGCTCCATACAATATAAATGAAACATTCTAGTAATAAAACATTTAATATTTACTAAGTACTTAATACATGCCAGGCACTGAGCCATGTGGTGGTGAGGCAGGGATTGCACAAAGCCAATTGTAACTACAGGAACATTTCCAAATGGATTTTAGGTAAAGTCAGCAGGGGGAATGAGGTTTCTACAACTTTTTAGATTAGAAGAGAATATGAATATTAGGATTTGCCTTGCCATTTGTTCATGGCAGCACTTCTAGTGGACATAAATATTCCTTAATATTCTCCTTTCACCTCCTTTATAATCATTCCTCTTTATCACAGATTATATTGAGCTTCTAAAAGTCTCCAAAAATTTAAAAAATCAGAATCTACTTCTAGATGTTTCACCCCTATTAACTTTAATAAATTTTATAATACTTTAAAATTTTCATTAAATCGTTTTAGGACCAAAGAATGGTATAAAGAACTTAAATATTGTTGATTTGCAATCTCTTGATACACTGTCACTATCTAACTTGTGTACTTCTTTCTTTGCAGTTGTTATGTCTAAGTTTTGGGTACTCATTTCTCTGCATAATTAGATAAATTAAAATAGAATTAATAGTGTAAGAATAAAAGAAATCAAATTAAGCAGAGTCTACTAATGAATCAAGATACAGAGGCTTTTATCCAATTGTAAGGGAAGAGGTAAAATTGTCATTATATGCAGATGACATGATGCTCTATATAAAAAACCTTAAATACTCCACACAAAAAAACTATTAGAACTGATAAATTCAGCAAGGCAGCAGTATTCAAGATTAACATACAGAAATCTGTTGCATTTCTTTACACTAACTATGAAATATCAGAAAGAGAAAGTTAAAAAAAAAAATCGCCTTTAAAATCACATAAAAAAAAAACCAAGAAACTTAGGAATAAAACCTGACCTAGGAGGTGAGAGACATATACACAAAGAACTATAAAACATTGATAAAGGAAACTGAAAATAATACAAAGAAATGGAAAGATATCCCATGCTCTTGGATTGGAAGAATTAATATTGTTAAAATGGCCTTACTACCCAAAGCAGTCTAAACATTTAATGCAATCCTTATCAAATTACCCATGACAGTTTCCATAGAACTAGATCAAATAATCCTAAAATGTACATGGAACCACAAAAGACTCCCAATTGCCAAAAGAATCCTGAGGAAAAAGAACAAAGCGGGAGACATACCCTTCCTGAATTCAGACAATACTACAAAGCTATAATAATCAAAACAGCGGAGTATTGGCACAAAAACAGACATATGGATGAATAGAACCAAATAGAGAGTCCAGAAATAAACCCACATACCTATGGTCAATTAATCTTTGACAAAGGAGGCAAGAATACACAATGAAGAAAAGACAGTTTCTTCAGCAGGTGGTGTTGGGAAATCTAGACAGCCACATATAAATTAATGAAGTTAGAACACATCCTCACACCATACATAAAAATAAACTCAAAATGGCTTAAGGACTTAATACAAGATTTGATACCATGAAACTCCTAGAAGAGAACATAGGCAAAACATTCTCTGACATAAATGTTTTCTTGGGTCATTCTCCCAAGGCAAAAGAAATAAAGGCAAAAATAAACAAATGAGACCTAATCAAACTTATAAACTTTTGCACAGGAAAGGAAACCACAAACAAAACGAAGACAACCTATGGACTGGGAGAAAATATTTGCAGATGATGTGACCAATCAGGGCTTAATTTCCAAAATATACAAAGAGCTCATACAGCTCAATTTTTTAAAAAAACCCAAACAACCCAATCAAAAAATCGGCAGAAAACCAATATAGACATTTCTCCAAAGAAGACATACAGACGGCCACCAGGCACATGAAAATATACTCATCTCTAATTATTAGAGAAATGCAAATAAAATCAGAATGAGGTATCATCTACACCATTAAGAATGGTCATCATCAAAAAGTCTACAAATAATAAACGCTGGAGAGGGTGTGGAGAAAAGGGAACCCTCTTACACTGTTGGTAGGAATGTAAATTGGTGAAGTTACTATGGAAAACAGTATGGAGCTTCCTTAAAAAACTAAAAGTAGAGTTACCATATGATCCAGCAATACCACTCCTGGAATATATCCAGAAAAGGCAAAAACTCTAATTCAAAAAGATACATGCACCCCAATGTTCATTGCAGCACTATTTACAATAACCAAGACATAGAAGCAACCTAAGTGTTCATCAACAGATGAATGATAAAGAAGTGGTGTATATATACACAATCAAATATTACTTGGCCATTAAAAAGAATGAAATATTGCCATTTTAAGCAACATGGATGGACCTAGAGATTGTCATACTATGTGAAGTAAGTCAGACAGAGAAAGACAGATATTATGTGACATCACTTATATGTGGAATCTAAAAAAAATTATACAAATGAACTTATTTAGAAAACAGAAATAGACTCATAGACATAGATAACACTTATGGTTACCAAAGGGGCAAGGAGCAGGGGAGGGATAAATTAGAAGTTTAGAATTTAGAATCAGATACACACTACTATATATAAAATAGATAAACGACAAGGACTTACTGGATAGCAAAGGGAACTATAATAATAACCTACTATAATAAGGTTATAATGTAATAACCTATCATGGAAATGAATCTGAATATATATATATGTAACTGAATCACTTTGCAACTGCAACTGACACAATATTGTAAATCAACTATACTTCAATTAAAAAAAAAACGATACAGAATCTTTGTATGGTATATAATCTTTAAAAATATACATCACTATGTTGTACACCTTAAACTAATACAATATTATAAGTCAACTACACTTCAATTAAAATATATATGTATATATAAAGATTAGTGTTTAGCTGCAACTGTAGTTTAGCAGCTTAAAATTTTTCTCTTCCTAGATGTTGTACATATACATAGGAACTCTCAGAAAACATTTCAGTGAAATTGAATAGACATTAAATTTCAAATACAATAGCATGAATCTCTACTTTTATATTGACATAGCTTTCTAACAAATATCAGATTCCACGGTGGAAAAATAAAACTGTTTTTCAAGTCTATTAGGGACAAAACCATCAATGTCAGTTACGGTCCAGAAAATTCAATTTAGGATTTGTCTGAGAAGAACATACTTCTTCCTCCTCCCCAGAAAAGGGTGGACCCCATGGTCCCTTTATTTTATAAGAGCAGATTTTGCTTGAAGACTCCCTTTGCCACACTATAGGAATGCATATGAATAATGCATGCACGTGCATGCTGTCATGCATTGCAGGAAAATCTCAATAGAAAGGGACTACAGGGTTATCTAGAGACTGTTAGGCAGATCTAATTTTAGCTGAACAACTCTTCATATGCCCACACTAGGAAATTACAGCGTTCACATTAGTTATAGCTATGGAAATATTACCTGAAAAAATAATTTTTATGCTGTGCAAACAGTTAGATAGATAGCTGGGGAGAAAGTGCTACTGATATAGAAAGTAGTACCTCCAGAGCCCAATGAGACCATCTGTGTCTTTTTCTGAGATTTTTCCTTTGGTTACATTTGGGCTGCCACATCCACTAGCGGCAAATGTTCTTATTTCAAAAAAGAACGCCAGGGAAGAACAAAACAAAGTATTTTTTTCCTTGTGACTGTTCCTATTAGTATGTATGCTCAAATGCATCAAACTAATGGGCAGTGTCATTATATGGAACAGCTGTATTGAGTATTCTGGAAGTTTCAGTACATTGGAAGGATAAAACAAAAAAAGCTATTAGTTAAACACAAGTAGTCACAGTAATAATGAAGACAGTCAAGCAATATGTTGACTTCACTAATAACTACTGCATGTGGTGTAAAGAGTGGAATTTTAACATATTCATTTGTTTCCCCAAGCATAAATTACTAAAAGCTACATTCTAGACACAGGGCACTATGTAAAAACTTCTTGCATTACAAAGTATGATCCTAGTACATTTAAATTCTCCATTTTATTTAGAAACAGCAAAAAGCACAATAACTTCTAATATCATCAATATGATGCTCAATTCATTTGTTTAATCTTAAGGTTAAAATAAATCATATCACTATTTTGCACATTTAAGTGAAAATCCAATGAAAAATAATAAAATTTGGAGAAAATACAGACAAAATCCTTAATCTTTATCCTCAGTATATGATAGTAAAATTAAACTCATAGTTAAATCATACCATGAGCATTCTAAAATTAAACAGAAATGACAATTGTATAATTAGAAATGGGAAACAAGAAATATTTAATCCTTTTTGGCATTCTTGCTTAATGTCTTCCATTATTAGCTGAATTTTTTCAATTACAATAATCCTACAATCCCTTCTGGTCCCTGTAAACACAGCCTATCAGTATAATATTAGATACAGCTTAGTAGAACCCCTACACTAAAACTCTCCAAACCTACCAAAGAGGGAGAAAATAAGAAGGATTTCTTTTCATTCCACAGACTGGAAATTTTATAGAATTTTACCTGTAATCAAAGGGCACGTTGGAAGCCTCATTTTTTTTTTTTTTTTTTTGCAGTATGCGGGCCTCTCACTACTGTGGCCTCTCCTGTCGTGGAGCACAGGCTCCGGACGTGCAGGCCCAGCGGCCATGGCTCACGCGCCCAGCCGCTCCGCGGCATGTGGGAGCCTCCCGGACCAGGGCACGAACCCGCGTCCCCTGCACCGGCTGGCGGACTCCCAACCACTGCGCCACCAGGGAAGCCCTGGAAACCTCTTTTAATTGACCTTTCTCTGATATTAACAGAGTAAGTCGAGTGTATTTCTCCAGAAACTATATCTATAGCTACTGCACGAATATTTAAGAAACAAAATAACCCATTTTTTTTCTCTGCAATAGAAAGCACTGCCTCAGATCCTCTGAACGATATGCTTATCTTCAGCTTTACCAGGATGTCTCTGTTTTTCCTTAGGGTCATTTGTAGAGATGTGGATGGGCCTAGAGAATGTCATACACAGTTAAGTAAGTCAGAAAGAGAAAAACAAATATAGTATATCAACACATATATGTGGAATCTAGAAAAATGGTATAGATGATCTTATTCGCAAAGCAGAAATAGAGACACAGACATAGAGAACAAATGTATGGACACCAAGGGGGAAAACGGAAGGGGGAGGAATGGGGAGATTGGGATTAACACTTATACACTATTGATACTATGTATAAAATAGATAGCTAATGAGAACATACTGTATAGCACAGGGAACTCTACTTAATGCACTGTAGTGACCTAAATGGGAAGGAAATCCAAAAAAAAGAGGGTATATATATATATATATATGGCTGATTGATTTTGCTGTACAGTAGAAACTAACACAACATTATAAAGCAACTATACTCCAATAAAAATTAATTTAAAAAAATAAAGTGTTGAGCTGTTGAGAGAAAAATAAAAAACAGTTAAGCATGGATAGGTCTAGACAAAACTGTGTAGTTGGTACCTTCTCCCAAATTCCTTTTTCATGCCTCACTTTCTCCTCTCACTACTACCCCCAGCCTCCTCCTGTGCCCTCATATTCTTCTCTGAATGTAAAAGTCTCCTCATCCCAGCTCTTATATACTAGTTTTTTATTCATTCAGTATTTACTGAACACCAACTATGTGCCAGGCACTGGACACTGGAGTAAGTATGCTTTTCTTTCATGCATGAATATAGCCGTCTGTTCCGTGTTCTATTCTCTCAGGGTCCTGTTCCTGTTATTTTAATAAAGTTATTCATGCTAAGATATTGATGGGTGGAAACTGTATAATATGCTACCTTTCAAATTACATACAGCACTTAAAATTGATGTGCTGAATTTTAAGCAGCCAAGTAAACTAAGTTGAAATCTTCTTTTCTAGAATTTTCAAGGCCACAGGGTATTTCTCATAATATAGGTGCAAACAGAAGACTTAACTGCAGCAGAATAGGTCAATGTCAGAGACACCAGGACTGGAAATTAGGCTGGCCTACAGAAGTGAGGGAAATATTCTGAGGACTGACAGCTGCAGGGAAAACTAGAAGGGAGAAAGATCATTCCAGAAGGTGTCAGGGGAGTACAGTAACCTGCAACTGTCACTTCTTGCCTGAGTTTCTGCTTGTAGCCTCCTTATTGGAGTGACTGCTTCCAGTCTTGCCTCTTTAATCTGTCCTTGATGTCAGCTGGAGTGATTTTTCTGAAATATTGTATTTGTTAATGACTCCACAACCAAATGATTTAAATTTTATTATCTCCTAGTTTCTGTAGGTCATGAATCTGGCCATGGCTTAGCTGGGTCTTCTGGCTCAGAGTCTCGGACAAGGTGTCAGCTGAAGCTGCAGAGAACTCAAGTCTCAACTGAAGGAGGATCCACTCGCATGTTCATTCACATGGTTGTTAAACAGGACTCAGTGCCTCTTAGGCTATTTGACTAAGGGCCTCAGCTCTGCTTGGCTGCATCCTACAGCCATGTTGAGCTACTTGCAATCTCTCAGTTCCCCCAATGCACCATGATTTCTCTCTGATCCAGACCTTGGCACATTCTATTTCCATCCCCTGGAATTTCACTTGTATTAAAGTGTATGCATGTATGTGGTACTTAAAGTTGTGGATCTGGAAGAGATTACCAAGAGAATAAGTATAGAAAGTTCTCCTTTCTTTTTATGTTGACTCCACCTCTGTCACCATCTACCACCGCACTGTTTCGCATCCCATTGCAGCAAAACTCTTCAAAAAATTGTCTGTACTCTTTTGTTTCCAATCCCCACCACCCATTCTCTCTTGAAACTACTTCAGTTGGGTTTTTATCTCTATCATGTTGTTCAGTCCAATGGTCAGTTTTCTGTCCTGACAATACTTGGCTATTAGGAGCATTTGACACAGCTGATCACACCCCTTCTGTTTGCTGTGCTTCATCTGGCTGGGATACCACACTCAAGGTTTTCCTTTAACCTCACTGGTTACTCTTTCTTGGATTCTTTTACAGGTTCCTATTTTTTTCCCAGAATAAACCCAGTACTTGTTCTTTTTCTATTCTCTATCTATATTTATTCTCTTGATAATCTCTTCCAGATTCATGACTTTAAATACCATCTATATGCTAATGAATCCCAATTTATATCTCTAAACCAGACCTTTTTTCTGAACTCCAGACCTGTATAATCAACGTTGTACTCAAGCACAACTGTGATATTATATCATACAGGGTCCAGATAAGGAATAGAAACAGGCACAGTAAAATTAGGAAATTTGAGGAGGGTGTATTGACAAGCTGACCATTCACAAAGTTGTGGGCAGAGTGTAAGGGAACCATGGTAGATAGTGCAGTGACTCTGGGTCAGTAGCAGCAGAGCTGTTAAGACCCATAAGTATGAAGTGATGAGGGGAAAGGGTTGTTACTAGAAACTGAAAGGTCAGAAATTGTGTAGATGAGACCACCAGAAGAACAGAAGTAATATCTGATCAGGTAACACAGAGAACTTGAGTAAAACCTCACTGTGAGGAAGCCAGGAAAATAGATCCATGATCTCATTCTCTTTCCTCTCTAGCCTACAAGCTTCGCATTGGCTGAACATAATCAGAGGCTGAAGAGCAAAGAGATCCCACTGATGAAATGAACATATATCAGTTTTCTGGGGCAGAGAGCAAAATAAAGAAGACTAGAGATCTTGGAGAACAAGGGGAAGATATTCTGCATTCATATGTAACAGACACCTCAAAATTAACATTTCTAAAACTCAACATTTTCCCCAAAAAACCTGCTCCATCTTTAGCCTTTGCATCTCGCAGGATGGTGATTTCATCCTTCCAGTTGCTTAGACCAAATCCCTGGGGGTCATTCCTGCCATTTTTGATTCCTTTATTTCTCTCAAATCTACAGCCAATCTATCAGGAAATTCAATGGTCTCTGTGCTTGACAAACAGTCAGCCTCCCTATCCACAGGTTCTGCATCCCCAGATTAGGCCAACCACAGATGGAAAATATTCCAAAGCAAACAAACAAACAAAAAATCCAAGAAGTTCCAAAAAACAAAATTTGAATTTGCCTCTCACCAGCAACTATTTACAAAGCATTTACATTTTATTTATGTGTATTTACAAGTGTTTACATAGCATTTACATTGTTTTAGGTATTTTAAGTAATCTAGAGATGACTTAAAGTACAAGGGAGGATGTGCCTAGGTTATATACAAATACCAGATGACTGTATAAAGGACTTGAGCATTCATACAGTTTGGTATCAGTGGGGGTCCTGGAACAAATCACCTGCAGATACCACAGGACGATTGTATATCCAGAAGCCTTACACTTCCCAGGATCATTGTAAAACCATTACCTCTTGACTGAATTCCTACAACAACAACAAGCAGTATTGTATAAATATTTTTGTGGTCAACTTTTATGAAACACCTCTAAAAACTCATCTATGTATGCATATGAATGTGGTCCCTATTTGTGATACTTATAGTAAAAATTACATGTAATTCTGTTTTTTTAATGATATTCCTGTTCCTATTCATTACCCATCTTTTTTTTAAAACAAATACAGAGTGACTACAGTTGAGAGATAAGGAATTGCCTTCAATTATATACTTACAGTTTCACACAAAAATTTGAAAAGGTCCAGGAAAATTACATGTCTGCCCCAGCAAGTTTGTAATGGTAAATGAGGAATTGGAGGCAGATTACTAAAAATAAATTTAAATAATCCTCTTTTGTAAAACATGCTAAGCTTTGTCTGTTCAAGTCAGTTTTGGCAAAGAAATTCTGACTATGACATTAAAAATATGTGGATATATTTTGAAACCGTTCCAGGCTCAGAAAATGCCAAGATAATTAGCAAGTTTACAAACTGGACTGTGCTACCTTTTCTAAAGCAATACCACAGACTTTACAAAAGTCTTTCCCACCTTATGATTGTCTATTTTTGGAAAACAGGTTGTTCTAGCTCTTTCAAATAGAAATTTAAGTGAAATAATCAAGTTTCTTCTAACTGAAAGAAACAGTGATCACTCCAATGGCACATTAAATTGGAAGAATATAAAATAAAAGCAAAATTGATATTATTCAGAATTAAATATATATATAGCAGCTCTCTGTATATTTATTAAACTTTTAAACTTATACTGAAGCTGAAACTGAGGTCAAGAAAGGAAATGACCTTTAAAAGTCAGCTACCAGGCTTAGTCCTGTTAGGTTTTAAAAAAGGAACTAAAGAAGGTGCAGGGTTGTGTCAGCTTACATCTTCATCATGATACATCAAAATCCTTTTACATTCATACATTCATTAAGAATGATCTGATAGCTCCTTTATTCTCATCAATTATCTGTTTTCTATTCACAATGTTGTCAACTTAATTTATTTAAAAGAAATGTATAAAATATAATAAAATGCACATTAACCCTCCATTTTTATGACTATAATCTTTGGGCTGAATTGTAATAAGATTATCGCTCTCTCCCTAGGCTGTCTAGAAACAGTCAAATAGTCAGCAATTTATGTTATTTATGTTGTATATGTGCTCAGTATTATAAAAATAGTAATAGTAATAGCTGACTGTTGATTGATTATTATCTTTCAGCCATAGTGCAAACCAGTTAAAATACATTAACTTATTTAATAGTCATAACAACCCAGTAGGGTAGCTATTAATATCCTGACATCCCCAAAAGGCTTTAAGTTATAGTTATCTACCAATAGGCAACTTGAGAAAAATGTTTGTTTGTGGCATGGTTGGTTAGACTGATGGTTTATTAACTATGAGGGTTTCTAGTACTCCTCCTTCTACAGAGAGGCCACTTGCCCAAAGGGTAGACACTATTTCTAAGTGAGTGACAGAATGGTGAAATGTCCACCTTTTAACAAGTGAGCTACTACTGACAGATGCTCTGAAAGAGAACAAGTTCAGAGGAGGGTGGTATTCTCAGCGTCCTGGGGAGTGACACCTCCACTCGGAATTCTAATTTCAGTTTCCATTACTAAGGAAGAGGAGCAAAACCTGAAAGCACAGGCCCCGGAGAAGAATGAAGGAGAGACAAGTCTGTGAATTCTTAATTAATGGGATGTTCAGGGATGCCAGGGCAAGCTTTATAAATAAAGCTGCAGTGGAAGGTTGCATTTAGAATAGATACAGAAACCTCTCACCATTATCACTAACTTCATGAGGTGAAGAGACAGTTTCCAAAGTTCTAGTCAGTGGTGAGAAGGAAAATTATTTCCTCTGGAAACCCTGAATCTATCTCTCTGAAAGCATTTCCATACTGTTAAATGACTTGGTTAATGGTAAGGCTCAGGGGTCCCAAAATTCAGTTTCTGAAACTAATTCAAAATTTGCACTCAAGGCCTTCCCTGGTGGTGCAGTGGCTGAGGGTCTGCCTGCCGGTGCAGGGGACGCGGGTTCATGCCCTGGTCCAGGAAGATCCCACATGCCGCGGAGCAACTAGGCCCGTGAGCCACAACTACTGAGCCTGCATGTCTGGAGCCTGTGCTCTGCAACAAGAGAGGCCGCGACAGTGAGAAGCCCACGCACCACGATGAAGAGTGGCCCCTGCTCGCCACAACTAGAGAAAGCCCTCGCACAGAAATGAAGGCCCAACACAGCCATAAATAAATAAATAAATAAATAAATAAATAAATAAAGCCAAGCATTTGAAGCCCTTTAAAAAAAAAAATTTGCACTCAAGAAATGAAAGAAAAAAAATCACATGCAAAAATACTAAAGACATACTGATTTCAACTAATGTTAAATTCCCAGGGGAACACTAACCCTAAATTCCCCCTAACTCTTTGGGGAAAAGTAAAATGTAACATAGATTCTCCTTTTCTCTAAGAAAAATTATTGAATTTAATAATTTAGTGGAAATATTCATTTAATTATGCATCAGTGGGTATATACTGAAAATTTACAAAGTGCTAGGCACTGTGCTAGGCCCAAGAGCTACCAAAAAGAAAGGCACATCTCTGAAGTTAAAGAAACCGTAGTCTGTTTGGAGTGAATACCGAAACCTCCCATGATAAGCCACAGACACCAGCAAGCTTTCAAATAGTGACTTAAGGAGGTAACTAGCACTTTCAGCCAACACTGTTATGACTCCCTCAAGATGTGCACAAACTGGAATAAGCATAAAATATAATCATTTACTAGAACAGGAAAATTGAATGTTTAAAAATATATACCAAGCCGTATTTCCACAAATAATATTGTTTATAGATGCATAAGTATTACTTGAGACATGTTTACGGTCATAGTTGTCCTCAAAGTTTTGATGGCTTGTCAGCTGTTAGAGGGATTAGCCGTAGTCAGTAAAACTCTAGTATATTAACATTTAGTAGGCATTTATATCCAATCAGAATCACGCTAGGGGCTAAAGGAACAAAGGAAAAGACACATCCCTTGTCCCCAAGGAACTCAGGGGCGGATGGGAGAGACAGGCACTAAACACCCAATTACAGTACTCTGTATTGTCATTGCCAGGGTAGACATACACACAAACTGCTGTAGGAGCCAAAGGAAGCGACTATACCACCACAAGGATAAGTAACAAGGAGACTGTCCACAGCTCTAGGATTATCTTGAAGATAATCAGAACTGTCCAACAGAGGAATAGATCATCTTGCTATAGAGGGATCCTTCAGACCTCAAGAAATGTTAAGAAGACCAATGATCAACACGTAGAAAATTTCAAAGAGATGACACCAGGTAATAATCCGGACTTTCCAATTGGATCTAATCCAGAATTTTCAACCCTGGATACATTTTTCTATGCTACCATACTGTAGCTTTATGAAAAGTGGGCTCTGTTGCCCCCTCTCTTAAAGTTCTCCAGTGCAGACTTGCCCACAAAGGTTTTGAAGCTCTCCATCTTGGAACAAGCTCTGCCAGGACAGCTGGGTTTCACATCAGCAGACACCATGTAGCTCCAGAGCAGTAATCAAGGTGACCTCCCTTTTGGAACATGACAGTCCTGAAGATTAGAAGTGTCAGCATCCTCACAAACTGTACATACTCTCCCAGCCACATTTGGATTTGGAGCACCCTGTGCTTGGACCTCACTCTCTAATACTGGCCTCTGCCTCCTCCCACAGTTGTGAAATCTCTTTCTTCCTCTTTGCTGTATTTTTTCTTAAATCACAACTCAAATTACTCTTCATTCAGAAAGTCATCCCAATTCATCACATTTATTCATGGCCTTTCACAGCAAATACTGACCACAGACATGAAATCCTGATAATGTGGATAGAACTTTTTCCTCTCAAAAGCAAAAGTAGAAGCGGGAAATCTTTTTTCCAAGCCTGTTTGTCTCTAATAATAATAAAACCTAACATTTATTGAGTGCTCCCTCTACATCTAATACCCTTCTACACTGTTTATAGAAATAACCGCATTTAATCCTCACGCCTGAGTATGTCACCTACTATTAATATCACCATTTGACATAGAAAACGGTGAGGTGAGTAACTTGTCCCAGACTGCTCGTTTTGTAATCAATAGAGCTGGGCTTTGAACCTAGGCAATATGGGTTCAAAGACTATGTACTCAACCACGGCTCTACTATTCCTCTTCAGTATATGACAGTTCTTACTGTTATGACTCAGGTGGGAACATAAACAAGGTGACTGCTTTGTTAACTACTTCGTCTTATAGGAATTAAGGCAGAGAAGATGGGGGATAGGGATGGCTAGTTGCTAGATCAGCAATTATAACCCCATGGATTCTGTGCCAATGCAAGTGCAGGCATGGGCTGACTTGAAGAAAGGATAAAAAGTACGAGAAGTATATCCACTCTGTTGCTACAAATTTAAGAGAACTGAGCAAAAGAACTGTAATCCAGGAGAGACTGATACAAAATAATAACTAAACATACAAGATATGTGGACCCTTTCTGATGTGGAGATATAGCAAAGGAGACAGAGTAAAGGCCACCACATGTGAAGAATTAGCACCTTTCAAAACTACACAAAATGTTCTTTAGCAGTTTATTTTGCCTGTACTATTTTTTTTTTTTTTTTTTTTTGTGGTACGCGGGCCTCTCACTGTTGTGGCCTCTCCCGTTGCGGAGCACAGGCTTCGGACGCGCAGGCTCAGCGGCCATGGCTCCCGGGCCCAGCCGCTCCGCGGCATGTGGGATCTTCCCGGACCGGGGCACAAAGCCGTGCCCCCTGCATCAGCAGGCGGACTCTCAACCACAGCGCCACCAGGGAAGCCCTTGCCTGTACTATTATTAGGACCTACTCAGACACTGTAACACTGATGATATTTTATTTTATTATTATCCATCCATCTCTCTCTCTTCAGAAATTTTATACGTAGTAAAAATTCACATGTCTCTAAATTGTAAGAATTTTAAGGAAAGATCCATGTTTTGTCCTTTTTTTATTTTTTGGTATCTCACAAAACTCCTAGAACAGTATTTTGACAATAAAAAAGCATTTAGTAAATACATCTTGAAATTAAATCATTTAAAAATTTAGATACCTTTCCTGTGGGGATATATTTTCCCCAAAACTTCTGAAAGGAATTACATTAAAGAGGAAATGGAAAAGCTTATTTTAATCAAAATGGCATACAGCAAAGAGTGAGAATATTAATAAGTTTGAAAAGAGCAAGGTGAAGAACAAGTTTTAATATTTAGAAAGGAAAGTGTCACTGTGAAATAGAAAATGAATCAGAGAATGTGCAAAATTCATTTCAAATGGATACAAAAGAAATGGAGCTTTAACAATGCAAAGTTTCACTGGAAACAAGATCACTTTTTGTAAAGCTTTTAAGCTCTAACCCTTGGCACAAACTCAAACGAGCCTGGCTTTTGAGAGAGGATTTCTCTTGGCATCTATGCCATTTTATTTTCATATCCTTTAGAGCCACCTGTTGGATCATGCACCTGTCTGCTCTAAGGTAATTTACTAAAATCAAGAGTTTGCATGTGTTTTGTAGCTGCCTGAGTTGAGCATCCTCTTTTCAAAATAGATTTGAGAAGCGAGAGTAAGAAAGAGAAACTTCCTGGATAAAAGTATGCTGCTGTAGTCCCCCCATGACTGTTATTAAAGTTAATATGAAAGTCTGGTCTTCCCCCACCCAACTCCCCAATAATGATTGCTTCCCCACTTTCATCCTACAAGTTCAAATGTAGCCAGTATAACTAGCATCATACAGTATTAGTAGTCTGTTCTCTGCATTGAAAAATTGCAGTAGTCAGATAAGCTGTCAACATAAATGGCTTTTTGTTCCACCAACAGATGACAGTTACAACACACATCTCCAAGAACTTACTTTGCAAAATGAACTTCTTATCACTCCACAGCAAGCATAGAGTACCAGTTGAGGGAACCAAAACTTTTCTGGAAAAGTGTCCTTTCCTTTGCTTTGAAAATTAGGTAGGAAACTAAAAACAATTTTAAGTAAGATTAAAAATGGTGTGTAAATTCTTCAGATCCTTATGGGCACACATATAGGCCTATTTGTCCTTCTCTATCTCCTTTTCTCCCCATCCTGTTTCTTAAAATCATTGTTAGCATTTGTTAAGAGTGTATCTCTGGCAAACTATAAAACAACGTTACTCATGATTATTTTAAAATATTTTTTTGTAATCAAAATATAACTGGAATGCCAATGTTCATTTTAAAAAGAAATTTTAAACTCTTTCAATGTTCTTTCTGAAAAAACACTCCTAGGTTACAAATGGTCAAGATGAAGAAGCCAAAAAGTTGCCCACAGGGGCAGCAGAGTTCCAAAATGTGGATTTTGTTGATTTAGAGAAGGGATTGGCAAACTTTTTCTGTAAAGGGCCAGATAGTAAATATTTTAGGCTTTGTGGGCCAATTGGTTTCTGTTGCAAGTCCTCAACTCTGCCACTGTAGCATCAAAGCAGCCACAGATAATACATAAACAAATGGGAGTACATGTGTTCCAATAAAGCTTTATTCACAAAAGTAGACGGCAGGACACATGTGGCTTATGGACCCTAGTTTGCCAACCTCTGGTTTAGAGGCAAAAAAACAGCTGACAGAAACTGGACATCAGTGTCACTTTATTTAGCGAGAGAGAGAGAGAGAGAGAGAGAGAGAGAGAATGTTCCCTGGCTCACGTGAAAATAATAAAGGGAGAAAAGTGGCACAAAGAGTTGTTGAGCTGCAACTAATATTTAAGTGTTATCCTTGGTATATTTCTTAGATTTTACTTGATATTACCCAGATAGGCAATAATTAAATGATTTATTTAAGATCAAAGTAAGTTATGTTTATGAAGAACCATCACCACAACAAATAGTCCGTGGGCTGGGTATTTGTAAATAATGTCATCTACCTTAAAGTTTGGAGAGGGAGGGAGAACCTGGGAGAAAGCTATCAAAGTTTACTGCAACTATATTAGTTAATACTTCTGAGAAGAATTTTATTTTCAGTTATAAAGAGATAGCCAACTCTGTAATATAAACTACTCGCACTAGATTAGTAGCATTAAAAAAGCACACACAGGGCTTCCCTGGGCAGTGATTGATTGAGAGTCCGCCTGCCGATGCAAGGGACACGGGGTCGTGCCCCGGTCCGGCGGGAGAGGCCACAACAGTGAGAGGCCCCGGGCCCGAAAAAAAAAAAAAAAAGCACACACACACACACACACACACACACACACACACACACGCACATCTATTTTATATAATTCCAGTTATGATGCTGCTGCTTCTGCTGATAATAATAATGATGATGATGATAGTTATTAGTAACACTACTTGCCTACTGTATATTGGGAATTATGATAGATTGTTTTACAAAATTATTTCTAATCCTCAATGACCCTATAAAATAGGTATTATTACCCCACCTTCCACAGATGAGAAAATGTATATAGTTATTAAGTTGCTACAGCTGAGATTAGTCTGACACCCAAATATACAATCTTTCCACACTTGATAGAGCAGAATTTTCTAGTTCTCCAACTTAGACAATAAAAGTTAATTCAGTTATATAATATTAAGTTTACATTTATGGAATTCTGACCTAACTCACCTGCTTGAAACAGCCCAGAGGACCAAAATGTGATGTGCACCCACTCTCCAAGACCAAAACTCCATAGTGATTGGGGAGTGAGTCATGTAATTATAACCAGCCAACATTTTCTTTGTCTACTGACTAAGGCAAAGGAGGAAGGCAATTCACCCTCCAGCTAAGAAAGGAATATTAGGTTACTAAAAATGTCCAAATGAGACTTGCAAGCAAGATGGCAGAATTGGAAGCTACCACTCCCACTCATATCCGCATTCAGCAACAATAATTTAGCAGCCATCCACAGTCAAAATGCCTTTGTGGGAGTTGCAAGACCAAGGTAGAAAATTGTAAAACCCCAGTGGAGCCAAAGACTGAGGAGGGCCATTTTGAGAAGGCAAGCCAGCGCCCAGGTGGCAGATTCACTGACCATAATCCCGGCTACAGACTCAGAAGGAGCCCCAACCCACCCTGTGGACTCAGCTACAGCCCTATTTGGCCTTGGTTCTGCCACCAATACCATCTGCCAAGAGATAGAGTAAGAGTCACACCTGGGTACATTCTGAGTAGAAGGCTCACCAATCTCAGTCCCAGCTATGAACCCAGAAGCAGCCTGTGACCTGACTCTAGCCCCTCTTAGCTTCTGGTCCTACCTGCCCAGGGACAGAGTGAGAGACATGCTTGTCCATGCCCCAAGGCAGGCCCTCTCACCTTGGTCCAACTGCAGATCTTAGAGAAGCCCCATAACCTGGCTCCAGCCCCTTGCAGCTGCATCAGAGAACAGTCCTGCCCACCCAGGGACCTGGAGGGAGACAAATCTATCTGTGCCCCAAGGCTGGCCTGCTGACTTCTGTCTGACCACAGATCCTGAAGCAACCCTGTGACTCAGCTCCAGCCCTGCTGATCCACATTCCAGGAGCAGTCCTGCCTGAACAAGGACTCAGTGGGATAAACATTCCTCTGTGCTCCCAAAGGCAGACTCACTGACTTCAGTCCAACTGCAGATCATGAGGCAGCCCTGTGGCCAGGATCCCGTACTGCTCAGCCATGAGCAATTAGGAGCAGTCCTGTTTATCCAAGAATTTGACAGGAGGCATGCCTTTCTGTGCCCGTGAACGCAGGCCTATAGATCTCAGTCCGAGCCATGGACCCTGAAGCAGTCCCATGACAGTTCCAACCCCTCTCAAGCTGCAGTTGGGTCTAATCTTGGCCACCCAGAGGACCACCCAATGCCATGTCAGGAGCCTTCCCAGGGACCCAGATAAATGTCTACTGAAGTAGACATTTATCCCATCACGAGCCTCACAGACCAAGGTGCTAGAGGCAGTTCCATCCACCCAGAGACCAGATAGAAACCACACCCACCTGAGCCCCTAGTACCAGGCCTACTGACTGAGGACCCCACTGTAGACCAAGCCACAGACACATGACCTGGCTCCAACTTCACTCAACTGCAATTATGGAGGCAACGCCATCAGTCTGAAGACCCAACAGTAGAGGTCTTTACATACCAAAAACAGTCTGTAAAGACTGAAAGAGGTGTTTAATCCTTCAAATGCAGAGACAGAAGTGCAAGACTGTGCAGATCATGAAGAATCAGGCAAACATGACATTGACAAAGGAAACTAATAAAGATCCAGTAACCAGCCCCAAAGAAATAAAGATCTGTGAATTGCCCAGAAAAGGATTCAGATAAGCATCTTAAAGCAGCTCAGGGAGCTGAAAGAGAAGACATATAAACCACTAAACAAAATCAGGAAACAATGGATGAACAAAATGAGAAGTTTAATAAAGATACAGAATCCATTAAAAAGAGCCAAACAAATTCTGGAGCTGAAGAATACAATAAGTGTACTAAAATTTTCAACAGAAAACTTCAACAGCAGACTTGATCATGAAGAAGAAAGAATCAGCAAACTCAAAAGCAGGTCTTTTGAATTTAGCCAGTTAGGGGAAAGAAAAGAGAAAAGCACCAAGAGTACACAGTGGGGAAAGCATAGTCTCTTCAATAAATGGTGCTGAGAAACTGAATATCCAAATGCAAAAAAATGAAATTGTATCCTTATCTTACATCATATTTAAATTCACTTGAAATGGATTAAAGATGTAAATGGAAGACCTGAAAATATAATAAAGAGGAGACATTAAAAGTGATACCACAGCAATACAAAGGATCATAAGAGACTACTATCAAAATTATGCCAACAAATTGGATAACCTAGAAAAAAATGAACATAGAACCAACCAAGACTTAATCAAGAGAAATAGAAATCCAAATAGACCAATAAAGAGTAAGGAGATTGAAGCAGAAATCAAAATCCTCCCAAAAGAGAAAATTCCAGGACCAGATGGCCTCATGGGTGAATTCTACCAAATATTTAAAGAATTAAAATCAGTCCTTCTCAAACTATTTCAAAAAATTGAAAGAAGGGAACATTCCCAAACTCACTTTATGAGACCAGCATTTCCCTTAATACTAAAGCCAGATGAGGACACTACAAGAGAAGAAAATCACAAGCCTGATGAACATAAATCCCTGATGAACATAAATGCAAATTTCCTCAACAAAATACAGTAAACCAAATTTAACAGCACGTTAAAACGATCATACACTATGATCAAGTAGGATTTATCCCTGGGATGCAAGGATGCCTTAATATGTGCAAAACAATAAAACTCTTAGAAGGAAACAGAGAAAAAGCTCCTTGATGTGGGTCTTGGCAGTGATTTTTTGGATGCTACATCAAAAGCACAGTCAACAAAAGCAAAACTTAACAAGTGGGACTGTATCAAACTAAAAATCTCTGTACAGCAAAGGAAACTATCAACCAAATGAAAAGGCAACCTATGGAATCAGAGAAAATATTGGTAAACTTTATCGAATAAGTGGTGGATATTCAAAATATATAAGAAACTCATACTGGATGGAACTGGAATTCTGATATATTGCTGATTAGAGTATAAAATGGTGCAACCACTTAGGAAAATATTTAGTTTCTTATAAAGTTAAACAATTTTATTGTAGGTATTTAGCTAAGAGAAATGAAAACATATGTCAGAAAAACACTTGGATACTAATGCTTACAGCAGCTTTATTCATAATAGTCTTAAACTGGAAACAATCCAAATGATCATCAACAGGTGAATAGATAAACTGTGGTATATTCATGCAATGGAGTATTACTCCATAAATAAAAAATATATATATAAACTACTGATATATGTAAAACCTTGGAAGAATCTCAAAAACATGTAAATGAAGGAGACTAATTTATAGTAACAAAGTTGATTAGTGGTTGTCTGAGGTGGGGATCAAATGCAAAGGAACATGAAGAAACATTTTGGAATGATAGAAGTGTTCTATAGCTAGACTGGGGTGGCAGATACAAGGGTACGCACTTTTGTTAAAACTCATCTAACGGCAACATTAATGGATGATTTGCTGTGTGCAAATTACACTATAAAGCTGGTTTTAAAAGAAAAAATGAGATAATGATATTATAGGAATTTCTCTTGTTACTAAATATACCCAACCTCAGAAAAATTGTGGCCCTCTCATTTAGTATTACATAAAGCAGCCCCAATAATCATCCTCAATTCTTCTATGCTACTTGTTAGTTGTCAGCAAGTATCATGATTATATTTTGTACTTTTTTAAAGAAACTAAACTGTAAGACAGATGGAAGTAATTGGTGTAACTCCCCTTAAAAAGAATATCAAAAATCTGATGTACATCTTCCCCGTCAACCATCCCTGAGCTCTCTACTGTAGGAATCCCAAGCTCAGAAAAAATCCAGAAAGGTAATATAATTCAGGGGTCCCCAACCCCCGGGCCATGGACTGGTACTGGTACTCAGCCTGTTAGGAACCGGGCCGCACAGCAGGGGGTGAGCGGCAGCAAGCGAGTGAAGCTTCATCTGCCTCCCCCCATCACTCGCATTACCGCCTGAGCCATCCCCCCACCCTCCCACCCCCCGGGTCTGTGGAAAAATTGTCTCCCACGAAACCGGTCCCTGGTGCCAAAAAGGTTGGGGACTGCTGATATAATGTATACAGAGACCCAATATTAGACATCAGGAAGTGATTGGAGACATAGATCAAGGGAATTTGTCAAACAATTTAAAAAATGTACTGTCCAAAATAATCAAGCATTTTCCAAATGCCAATAAAAAGTGTATCATACAAACTTCATTTTAAAGCCTAACTTTCAGGAACGCTTAATCCACAGAAAATGCATATATCTTAAGAAAGCAAAATTATTTCCTTTAGGTTGCATTAAATTATGAATTTATAAGTTATTAATGAAGCCCTCATAGAAAATGTGAAGATTTAATGAAGATGGTGGGAGAAGGAAATGAAGGAAGGTGAGACCAGGGAAAACAAAGCTTGAGTCCACTTAAATTTGAGGTCTTCATTAAGGCAAAGTGAAGAGTAGAAGTGAGTCAAAATGTAAAAGCAAAATTTTTAAAAACCAAACAGAAGAGACATTTCTGTCTTGATTTTGAACTTCGTCTAAATGATTTGTACTGTCCATCTCTCCTATCACATGACTTTCTTATTTCATTTCAGGATGTATCCATATTAAAAAAAAATAGTAAGTCATCTTTCCAAGTGTACCATGAGCCTGAACTTCAATTTCCCACTGACCTCTTTCCTGCTAATGACAATGGTCACATCACAAAATCCTGTTTCATCCACGATAGGAGGGCTTAAGTTGCATCATGTTGTCTTCAGAAACTGCAGAGCATTTGTGGGATTAACTAACATAAAAAAATTAAGTAGAAACCCAAGGTTATATAAGGAACAGGTGGGTGCTCTGGAGGGAAGAAAAAATTGATCCATTAACTGAGAGCAAAACACTGCAGGTAAAACAGAAATCTTCGTTAAGCACCCCAGGTCAAATAACAAAAAGCCACATTTGTGTTTGCCTCTGTGTGATCTATTGTTGTATACAGATCTTAGTTATTTTACACCATGGATGTTTTAGGAATTCATTTATTCCACACAATTATGCAGCCACTTAGTAAAAGCACAGACTATAGACACTGTACAGAAATGATATCAAACTGTGGCTTCTGTGGCTAGTAGCTTCTGCCACTGAGAAACCAGAAAAAAACACAGGCAGCTCTGCTTAGCTGAAGCAAAGATTCTAAGCTCTGACATCCTGGAAATGATTTGGGAGAACTGAAGTCAGTCTTTCCAGTTTACAAGATTCAGGAGCTGCCAGGGGATCCTGTTACATTTTAGACTGGAGACAACGGAAGCATAGAGCCCATTGCTCAGGGGTAGGTATTTGAGAATAATGCAGATACCTCATCAGATCCTAGCAAGGAAACAATGGGGACAGTACAGATGAAAGCCAAATTCTGCTGAGACCAAAAAGAGCTCTAAATTTTGAATAAGGTTTCAGCCACTTGTTTGCACAATCTATGCTGCTGACACTTTTGCAGAATGGACCAGAAGTTTAGAGCCTGGTTTAGGGAGGGAGGGAGAGGGGGTGGGAGTGTGTGAGGAGACATACAAAGATGGGCTCCAGGTCAGAGTAAGGGCTGCTGAATGAATATTTATGACTGTGTTTGTTGAGCATGTATTTTCTCATTAAATCTTCATAATAAATGCTATGAAAAAAACACTATTAATTATTCCTATTGTCAAAGAAACCAAGCTCCCATCATATTTGGATTTGGAAGCCCTGGTTGTTGTTCTTATTTGCTTGCAGGCTGGCCGGGAAACGTGGGCTAGAGCCCATACTACTTACACAGAGAAACAAAGCCAGCAAGTTCTTTTACAACATAAAGAAAGAAATTCCATTTCCTATAACAAATCTATTATATAAATTAAATGAAAATATAATGCTTCCAGGCACTTACCCTGGGAATTTAGTTTCCAGAGTAAGAATCTCATAGGAACAGCCTTTTTCTGACTGTGTCCCTTTGATTGCACAATTTAAAAATCCTTAACTCACCAGCAGGTTTTTTTGCATTCTTTCCTCCTAGACCTAATCCATTACCATTTGTGAAATGCAGCTTCTTTTCTTTTTAACCAAGGCTGAATCAAGTTTTCTGTTTTATAAGTTCAGTTTCCTCACCACTTTACATATAAGAAGACTGAAGCTTAGAGAGGGTGAATCTACCCAAGTTCACATAGATCTGAATTGGCAGGTCAGAACTCGAACCAAGGTCTGTCTGATCCTCAATTCCCTGGTCTGATTGGCCTTATTATTCTGCATCCTTCAAGTGCTAATAGAACAGGTGAGGCAATGGGAAGTTCAACGTGAGCAAGAAGTGCCAAGGGGCCAGCAGTCTGTATATATTTCTACATGGGAGTTGACTTTTAGATTCAAAGCTTTGTGTTGTTTTCCAGGGGGAAGGGGAGCAGGTGAGGGTTGGATGGGGAGTTTGGGACTAGCAGATGCAAACTATTATATATGGAATGGATAAACAACAAGGTCCTACTGTATAGCACAGGGAACTATATTCAATATCCTGTAATAAGCCATAATGGAAAAGAATATGAAAAAGAATATATATGTATAACAGAATCACTTTGCTGTACACCTGAAACTAACACAACATTGTAAATCAACTATACTTCAATTAAAAAGAAAAAGTTTTGGTAAACAAAGTATGTTAAACAGGATCTTACTCTCTCTGACCCTATTTAAAATGTACCTAGAAGATGCATGAGAAATTTAAGCAACTGTGCAAAAATGCCAAAGACATGAGAAAGCTGCGTCCCTATGTTTGATCTGAATAAGGCAATTTCTTAATAAAATAGCCAGAGCACATCTAGCACCAAGTTACTTGAAATGAAGCAAGGATGACTCTATTGGTGTGCACTAGAGGCAGCATTGTGTGGGGTTGTGAAGGCAAGTTCCAAAGTCAAACTACCTGAGGGAGAAGCCCTGGTCCACCTCTTCCTACTTGTGTGAACCTAGCCAAATTATCTAATCTCTCTCTACCTCGATTTCCTCATTTTTAAAATAAAAGTAAGAACAGTATCTATTTCACAGGTTTATTGTGAGGATAAAATAAGTTCATATACATAAAGTGTTCATATACATAAAGTTCATACACATAAAGCATGCTTATTATTAGCAAGCAGTCAGTAAGTAAGTTACTTTTATCATTAACAGGTAAAATGAGGTTGAGAAGAGAAAGCCATCCTCCCTCCAACTGCCTGCATTTACCATCTTAGATTGGCAAGTTTGAGACCCTGTAAGGCACAATGAATGATCAAAAGCAGTTAACAAAGACAGGTTGGTTTTAGAAACACACAAGCTACCTCTGCGTGTGGGATAAGTACACCAAGACTCCTGGCCACAGTGGACACCTTTACTCAAAGTCTGGAAGACCTGACAGGTGATCTGTATATTTCAATGGAATAATCCAGCCAGTTCCTGAGAGAATGTGTCGCTGGCAAAGGTTAGGGTCAGACTGTGGCTCGGTGGACATATATGTGCTTATCCTGGTCATGTTGAATGCTTGGATTAGAGGAAAAAGATTTGTCCAAGTAAAATGACTGCTATGGAGTTACTGACAGCCAGGAAATCTTGTTCAGGATTTATTTAGTTCAGCACACATTTGTTACTTGCCTACCAAGCATTTATCTGTTCTTTAGGGTACCATACCTTGGAGAAGATTTCTCTAAATTTCTCTAGAGAATCATCCCTACTGACTCTCTGTCTGGTTCTGATGGTGATCTAACCTCAAAAAGGGGGCATGGGGCTTCCCTGGTGGTGCAGTGGTTGAGAGTCCACCTGCCGATGCAGGGGACACGGGTTCGTGCCCCGGTCCAGGAAGATCCCACGTGCCGCGGAGCGGCTGGGTCCGTGAGCCATGGCCGCTGAGCCTGCGTGTCTGGAGCCTGTGCTCCACAACGGGAGAGGCCACAACAGTGAGAGGCCCGCGTACCGCAAAAGAAAAAAAAAGGAGGGGGCATGCAACCCATGCTCTACTAGCCCTTGGGTTCATAGTTAGGCATGTAATCCAAATTGTTCCATCGGAATGAAGGCCAGCATTTGATGGGAGTTCCCAGAAAAAAGTTGCTTTCACTTCTTCTGTGTTAACCTAGGAAGACGTAGGCTTAGATATTCTGGGTGACATTTTTTTCCCTCTAGAGACTAAGACTGAAGCCAACAGGACAAAAAAATAAGGAAAGAGGAGGATGAGTCCTCATGGCATTGTCTGACCAATGAACACTTAAAATGGAACTATTCCCTGGATTTTCAAGCTATGTGAGCTAATAAATTCCCCTTACTGTATTTTTTAAGCCAGTTAGGATTGATTTTCTATCACGTGCAACAGAAAGAATCTTAACTGATATACTTAGGGACTGAGACAGACTAAATCTGCTAGTTGAAAGCATCATTTCTATAGCTGGCAAAAACTGGAATGGTCAAATATGACAGATGCATAGCATGCTTAATGGCTCTCTTCAGTGTCTTTGATTGGCTTTGTGTATTCTTACTCGTGTTCACGATTAATACACATCTGACTTTGATAGTGTCTTTTTTCCCAAATATTCCAAAATAATCTTTCCAACAGAAGGAATAAAATATCTTGTTTTATACCTGTGGATGCCATATCTCCATTTACTTTTAAGTATGTCTCTAAGGTTCACAGGTCAAAATTGTTATTTTATAAGTCTTAAGCAAAAACAAAAAAATACTAAGTATATAATCTGGAACACTAAACATATTGAAAATAAATACAAAAATTTGATGGCCAAGAATGAAAGAGTGAAAGATTTTTATGACTTTTCTTTAGGCTCCAATACGTTTTGATAAACAAACTAATGCAAGGGTCTAGTTGTAGGTATGCCACTTACTCTAACCTGTCAAAGGCATGCTGCAGCATGGACTATAGAAGTCTGAGTACAATCAGGAGGTAGAAACCACATAGTAGGTTTAAAAGGAGAAGACAGGGCTTCCCTGGTGGCGCAGTGGTTGAGAGTCCGCCTGCCGATGCAGGGGACACGGGTTCGTGCCCCGGTCTGGGACGATCCCACATGCCGTGGAGCGGCTGGGCCCATGAGCCATGGCCGCTGAGCCTGCGCGTCCGGAGCCTGTGCTCCGCAGTGGGAGAGGCCACAACAGTGAGAGGCCCACGTACCGCAAAAAAAAAAAAAAGGGGGGGGGCGGAAGATAAATATAAAGTTACATATGATAAAGAGTAACCATAATATATAAGGAAACATTATATGGCACCCTAGGGCTGAGGGAGAGCACCCAAGGAAGCACAAACTTGAAAGGCATTCAGACTGGGAGAAGGTGTGGTTTGGCCACTGGATAACAGAGAATTTCACTGGTTCAATTAGGTCTTGGCTGGTCTGGAGTTGCTGGGCAAGAAATAGGCAACTTCCATGATACAGGTGGGAGAGTAGGTGAACAGCAACCAGTGGCAAGGGAGTCTGGGTGCTGGTTGTGGGTGGAGGCCTTCAGAGAATACAGGCACATAGTAGCCCTGGCTGCCATGGCAGGACGGCTATGGGAAGCTGATGGCCAGGACGAGGCTGCAAGATCATGGAAGAACCACTTTTTGGGCCTATGGCTAGGGCAAGAGCCACCCAGTGTTCTGACACCATACCAACAATCCCCAGTTCCACGCAAGAAACTGCAAGACAGCTTCTTCCTCCTGCAATGTCCGTCCAGTGTTCTGTCCTGGGAGAGAGCTTAACATCGTACTCACTTTAAAGGAGATATACTTGAAGGATTTCCTTGTTTATCACAAATAATATATTGAAGGGTACATGCAGACCTGAGAGGCAATAAATTAGTAACTGACAGTCAAAAGCTAAATCAACCCTCCTATGAATCCTTCTTTTTCTATTTTTCTTGCCCTCTTCATATTTTACATTCTTTCAAAAACCAAGATTGAGTATCTACTATTCATCAAGAAAAGACGAAAAAATACAATCTGTGTCCCCAAATGCCTAGAGAGGATGCAAACAAGGAAGCAAACAACTAAAACGCAATATGATGAGACTATAACAGAGGTGTGTTCACCAAATTAATCTCTGCCCATGGATCTCAAGAAAGGCTTCCGTCAGGCAGATTAACTTCACTATGTTGTAGCACAACAGTATTGTGAGGCTCATAGCAAGTAACTTATTGCTAAGAATGATTAAAGTATTAGGGTTGGCATGATTTGGGGTTTTGTAAATTTCAGTGCAATGATGCTCCCCATGATAACCTCTTTCATTTTCTTGAACATCTATAGGCTTTAGCAAGAAGGCAAAAACTTCAGGAACTATACATAACCTAAGTCTATGTGATTTATGCTGCTGCCCACAATCTTGACATGCCCATAGGAATATGTTATACTCACAAGACCATTCTATTTGATAGAAATAAAGGTCATATGAAGGTTTCAGCTGGCCTCAGACTTGTATAATCCTGAAATTTCGAACTCAGTGCAATTTAAAAAATCAAAATATAATCTCGCCCAGCAAAAGGAGGCAATCCTAAATTTAACAAAACCTAAAAAAGTAGGCAGCTGTACTTCTTGGTCTAGAATTTAGACAAGAGATATGAGCGGGAGAATATTATTCTGAAAGGCAGTATATTAGCTTTTGTTGAAGTCATGGGATTGTTTAGAGAAGAGCTGTAAGGAGAGAATAAAATGACTGTCTTAAGTTGGGTTCCCCAGGAGCCGTCCAAGATAGGAATTCTTGTTCAAATTATTTATTGAGGAGTGTTCTCAGGAAAAAGGGAGTGGAAGAAGCAGGATTATGCACAGGGAAAAAGGCTAAGCAAGGATGTGGTCTCAGATGGAGCCTAGCTTTAATCCCACAGAAAAGTCTGAATCAGCAAAGTACCATGGATTTAGCCCCACCTTGAGGCAAGGGGCCAGTTTCTTAGACCCCTTCTCCCATCAGAGAGTTTTTAGCTACAGGCTGCTCTGGGAAGGGATCAGAGCATGACTTCCAGGACAGATGGCTCTGTGCAGACAAGAATTCAGAGAAGAGGGTCAGCTGTTGAACCATTAGCAGCCAACACTAACAGCAGCTGAACTGAGTGACTGGCAGGTAAAAGGGATCTGAGTGGAGCACCAACTGTGTCCACCATAAAGATCAAGAAATGAACCCTAAGAAATCAAAATAGAGGAAGACTACCTTGAGGGAAACCAAGGAGAATTCTAAGATGAAAATAATCAAAAGAGAATGGTTATAAACAAAAAGGTTCTACTGTATAGCACAGGGAACTATATTCAATATCCTGAGGGGGAAGAAAAAAAAAAAGAGAATGGTAATAGTAGCAGCCATTGTAGTGGGTCTGAACATTACAATAGAAACTGCAAGACTGAAAATACAGCAGAGCGGAGCAATTGAAAATAATTTTCTGTAGTCAGCTCATTGTCAGAGCCTCAGATCATTACTCTACTCTAAAGAGAATACTTTTTTAAGCTTATGCATATTTTGCATCGCTTTCTTTCATTTTTCTAAAATGATTTGTATAAATAAAGCAAAAGTAAAGTCTACACCAGGAACAAGGACAACCACTACCATCTTGTTCTTGCAAGGTACCAGTCTCAGAGAGTATGACCCAATAATTAAGCAATCCACCTGGAATGCAACACATCACATGGAGAGGAACTTGGCAGCGGCTTCAAGACCTACTGGCTTCCCTACCTGCTGTCACTACAAGGTTTTGGGAAATTAAAAAAAAAAAAGAAAGAAAAAAAGGTCTTACATTTATAACTGAGATGCTAACCTTCACTATAATAAAATAAAATGGAACCTTGATAATACAAAATTAAATAAGAAAGTACTAGATTTATGATTATCCCACCTTGAAAAAAATGCATACCATAGGTTGTTTTGTTTAGATTATGTTGCTTTATTATATGAAGTCCAGCTGAAAAATTTTAATTTTTGATTTCTAATTTTATTAAACATAGCTTCCTTAAGATTAAACCAACTGAGGCAGTAATAATTAACCCAATTATTTAAGCAAGTCTTAGGAGTTATGCATATGTTTCCTCACCAAGTAAGACTAATGGAATATAATCAGAATACACTGTCATGCTTTCGTCTCCCACCACCCTTTAAATGTATTCAGTGGGGCTACTTTATCCTCTGTCTTTGGCTGAAAACTCATCCATCCCAGTGATTTCCCTGGCACTTGTTGAGGGCATGGTCCTGAACTGGCTTCACACTCTCTTGGTATAACAGATGTTTACAGCTGGCTTTCTCTGACGGGGCCAATTTGTGGATTCTTCAGAAATGTCCAGCATTAGAGTGGGCTCTTAAATGTGGTTCCTTGATTCAGATGAATCCATTCTCTTCCAGGGTTTCTTTCACCGTCCTCGACCTCTACTAATCTAGCAGCCACCTCTAACTTCTCGAGCGCCCTCTGGGCTGCCCTAGAGGCAGTATTAGGAAGACCCCATTCTAGCTCCCTTGAGTCTGTGGCCCACTCCAGTCCAGGATGACACTTCCTCAGCCTTTGCCTCCACAGCCTCTAGGACTGAAGTGTGAACCCAATGTCGCCTTTGTTTCATTTGCCAGTAGATATTCAAGCAAGCTTTCCCAGTAATCTCCTTGAATTGCCCCTCTCTTAACAGAAAATAAAGAGGGGCATGCCCCATGGGAAGAGAAATACTCTGAAGTTTTTTAAACTTCACTTTAAACTTCCTACAGGGTCCTCTATTTCATGACTCACTTTGATATCTTCCAGATATATTGATATCGCCATTAAAACCTCCAATTTAAGATCCCTTTACATTTAAAAGCCAACAGGAAATGAGCCCCATGTCTTATGTAAAAGCTTCAGGAACTTGCAATAGTGAGAACACCCTAATTTTAATCAACGAAATCGGGGGAGAGAATGGGCAAAGCACAGGGATGAACCCTGGTTCCAGGGAACAGTCACATAATGGTCCTCAGAAGATCCCTGAAGTCCTGGCAGCCCCATCCATGAAGGAGAACTCATGGAACATGTAAGAAACCTGCCT
Source organism: Lipotes vexillifer (assembly GCF_000442215.2). Classification (NCBI taxonomy): domain Eukaryota; kingdom Metazoa; phylum Chordata; class Mammalia; order Artiodactyla; family Lipotidae; genus Lipotes; species Lipotes vexillifer. Next base: position 1,137,010 of record NW_006794958.1, on the reverse strand, counting down.
CAGAGCCTTGTGTGGGAAACTGGGGGCATAGGTAGCTGGTCCTCTAACTAGAACGTCACCTTCTCTCTAATTCTTTATCCACTATTCCCTATAAAAGACCTCTTTTCTTCTTTTGTAAAAATTTTTTGTATTGAGTACTGAATATGGTTGGCCATGGAGGGGTGGTGAAGAAAGAGTGGCTCAGCGGTCACCTAAAACAACTTTTTTTAGCCTCATTAAACTTAATATTTAAGGAGAACCACTTTCTCACTTGAAGTATTCAGGTAATTATTTTAATTCTCTGTTTCCCTCTACTAGTATGGAACTATCCCAAGCCAACTACCAAGAAAGAAATCTGCTATAGAAATACATCCAATCTTAATAAGATTTGGATAATTAGCATACAGGATGGAGCTGATATACTTCCCCAAATTAACTAATTTTCGCATTCAGCTACAACTCATAAAGCTTCTTTGTAATTAGCATTTTCTTGTTTTTAAAACTCTACCAATATACTCCAATCTGCACAGTTTATAAACCAAGAGGCTGAGCTAATGTTTTATGTTCTTTCTTTGGTAGAAAAGAATACCTTGGGGACCCATAAGGATATGAAATCTTTCTTCCAAAGTAATAAGTTTATAATATTATACTAGATAGGTAAAATATCACAATCATACAAATCATATTGCACCAAACTCCATATATGCTTGAAAAGCTTTTCACTTTCATCTACAATAGTTATGCAAACCAACAGAATCACTTTGCATAAAAATTCAGTCCTGGGCTTCCCTGGTGGCGCAGTGGTTGAGAGTCCGCCTGCCGATGCAGGCAACGCGGGTTCGTGCCCGGGTCTGGGAAGGTCCCACATTGCCGCGGAGCGGCTAGGCCCATGAGCCGTGGCCGCTGTGCCTTCGTGTCCGGAGCCTGTGCTCCGCAATGGGAGAGGCCACAACAGTGAGAGGCCCGCATACCAAAAAAAAAAAAAAAAATTCAGTCCTTAGTACTTTTTCTTGGAAAATCTAATCCTTCAGTCTAATGCAAGAGAAGATTATAGGGCTCATCAAAAGTGCCCTTTTAATTTATTAGCAGACTTATGGAGAAATTGGTTGGCCACACCTTCATCACCTGGTCAGACCCTGCATTTTGAAAATGTGATTAATCTCAGCTACTTTAAAGATTTAGATGAAAAGACAACCTAGTTTCAGGCAGATTTAAACATTCCCTTCCCTCAAAAAGAATTAATTAATTAATTAATGTTCTAGTATACTCAGAAATCAATAAGCAATCAAACTTGTCTCCAGTGTTAATTACCTGGAAATCATCTTTGAAGTATTTACAGAGCGATAATTTCATTGAGGTAGCAGTAACCGATTCTATTTTTTCTTGAGTATTGTCAAAAGCAAAATAAATGTGTAAAACTTTTACAAAGATTTTTTCCATAAATGCAAAGATTTTTTGCATAATGGCAAAAGTAATGAAAGCAGACCTCAAGTTTCGGGAAGAAAAATTGTGTAGGGA